>NC_083409.1:23654618-23912586 GCF_020745735.1 Hemiscyllium ocellatum
TATATGTATGTGAGCATGTGTGTATGAGTGTGAGTGTCTGTGTGTGAATGTGTGAGTGGTATGTGAGAGTGTGGGTGAGAGAGAGAATGTGTCTGTGTGAAAATGTGAGTGTGTGTGAGAAAGAGACTGTGTCTGTGTATGTTTGAAAGATAGAGTATGTATGTGTGAAAGTGTGGAAAAGAGTGTGTGTGTGTGTGTGTGTGTGTGTGTTGGTGTGTGAGTGTGTGTCTGCATATGAGTATCAGAGTGTGTGTGACAGCCCTGTGATGGTGAGAAGTCAGTGCTTGTACACTACTGCACCAATTGCTGCTGTGCAATATTCCCACAGCTGTCTGGTTAATGTGTATTAGCTAACCCTTCCTAAGGAAGGGACTGGCTGCTGAGTCAAGAGTCCTGTTGCCTTGGCATCAGCTGGCAGCCTGGGTTCTTTAGCTGTGATCTGAACACAGCTATAATGTAGCTGTTTCATAACACTGCAATATTCTCCTGTCACTGTCACTCTCCCTCTCCCTCACACGCTCACTTTCAGATGGACCTGTTTGGAGATAAATCACCTGGAAAAGCCAGACACATGATGGATGCTTTTCTCCTCCAGCCCTTTAGATTAATCTGGCTGCATTCCAGAGATATTATCCAGAGTCTGGGTGATGCGATAGGTCAGAAAGCTGATCTTGAATTCACCTTCAATAATTAAGACACTATAAGCTCTCAACGTGAATACACCATGTGGATCGCAGGGACCATTTGACAGGAAAAAACGTGAGGATTGTTCCATTTGCGTCCTGTTTATAGGATGGGCTGAGGTGGTAAAACTCATCAGTTAGCCACTGTGGAGTTGTTTTTTTTAGATTAGACTTACAGTGTGGAAACAGGCCCTTCGGCCCAACAAGTCCACACACTGAACCGCCGAAGCGCAACCCACCCATACCCCTACATTTACCCCTTACCTAGCACTACGGGCAATTTAGCACGGCCAATTCACCTGACCCGCACATCTTTGGACTGTGGGAGGAAACCGGAGCACCCGGAGGAAACCCACGCAGACACGGGGAGAACGTGCAAACTCCACACAGTCAGTCGCCTGAGTTGGGAAATGAACCTGGGTCTCAGGCGCTGTGAGGCAGCAGTGATTGCCTCAACTGCACACTTTTCCCATCCTGGTAACTCAAGCCTTCCTCCTGATTCATCTGATGTTTATCCCCACTGTATTGTTTGATATTATAATACTGTGCATTATTGCACTGCTCCATCGCAGGATCCTGGAGCAGATGCTAAAAACCACATTGACTTTTACATACATTTCATAGAACCACAGAAAAGAGGAGCAGGTGTAGGCCATTCGGTCCTTCAAACCTGTCCTGCCATTCAATATTATCACGGCTGATCATCCAACTCTGCCCCCTACTCCTGCTGTCTCCCCACATGCTTTGATCCCTTCAGCCCTAAGAACTGTACCGAAGCCCTTTTGAAAACAATATTTTGAACTCAACCACTTCCTGTGACAGAGAACTCCAGAGGCTCACCACTGTCTGGGTGAAGACATTTCTCCTCATCTCAGTCCTAAATGGCCTACCTTGTATTGTTAAACTGTGACACCTGATTCTGGACTCACTGGTCATTGGGAACACCATTACCGCACTTACCCTGTCTGGTCCTCATATAGAAACTTGGGAGATCTTCCTCAATTCTTCTAAACCTGAGTGAGTATAGTCCTAATCGATCTAGTCTCTCTTCATAATTCAGTCCTGCCATCCCAAGATTCAGTCCCACCATAGCCAGGACATCCTTCCTCAGATGAAGAGACTAAAGGTGTTCATGGCTCTCCAGGTGTGGTCTCACCACAGCCCTGTGCAATTGTAGCAAGATATCCCTGCTCCTGCACTCCAATCCTCTCACTCTGAAGACCAACATACAATTTGCCTTCTTCACCGCCTGCTGCTCCTGCACACTGACTATCAGCGGGAAGCTAATCTCCCTTTCTTTCTGTAAGTAAATTCCCACATTATTCTACAACCGCAAAGCCCCCTGGTATAGCTGGGTGAAAATGAGCACTGCAGCTGCAGGAGGTCAGGGTTGAGAATGTGGCGCTGGAAAAGCACAGCTGGTCAGGCAGCATCCGAGGAGCAGGACAGTCGACGTTTCGGGCAAATGCCCTTCAGTGGCAGTGGATCACTTCAACCCGAGCCACCCCATGAGAACGATGGCATTATTGACACCCTGCCCAGTTTGACGTCCCATGGAACTATGCTGAACCCTGATGCCAATCGGTTTCTCAAACGCATTGATCCCTTCAAACGTTAGCGATGGATCTGTTCTTTATAAAACCGATGGGAAAAATAACTTTTTTCATGTAGCGAGTAGTTCGAGAATGGAATGCGCTACCTGGAGACAGGTACAATGTAGCCATTCAAGAGGGGTATTGGATGATTATTCAGATAGAATTGGCATGCAAGGGACATGAGGACAACAACAGGAGGTTGGCAGTAGGAGATGGTTGCAGTGGGCCAAATGGCATCCTTCAGTGCTCTAATGGTTCTGTGACCGTCATCTGAGGAACCAGCCTCCAGTTTACTTTTCACTTACATTGATACTTGCCGTGTTTTGCGTATATTCCATCCTCGGGTGACTGTGTGTGTGTGTGTGTGTGTGTGTGTGTGTGTGTGTGTGTGTGTGTGTGTGTGTGTGTGTGTGTGTGTGTGTGTCCTCTGGGTGCTCCGGTTTCCTCCCACAATCCAAAGATGCGCAAGTTGGATGAATTGGCCATGCTAAAATTGCCCGTAGTGTTCAGGGATGTGTAGATTAGGTGCATTAGTCAGGGGTAAATGTAGAGTAGTAGGGGATGGGTCTGGGGGGTTTACTCTTTGGAGGGTCAGTGTGGACTTGTAGGGTCTGTACCCATACTTGTAGGAATTCTATGAAGTTCAAGAAGGGTCAAATGGGCCAAAGCCATTTTACGTGTTGACCAGGAAGCAATTGTGAGATTTTGCAAGGCTTGCCCAGTGCCATTTGCTTTGCAGGCAAAGGTAGAGGTGAAAATCTGAATGCTGGAGAGGGAAGGACTCATCAAACCAGTGCAGTATGCAGAATGGGCAGCACCGGTCGGACTGATTGTGGAAGTGGGATTAGATTCAACACTAGAGTGGTATTGGGTGGTGTTGGCTCACTGGTGGCCCAGTGATATTCCTGGATTTTGGCTGACACTGAATGCAAATATGCCCGGACAGAGAAGGAAGGTTTGGCGGTCACCTTTGGTGTGAGGGCGTTCGACCAGTACCTTTACAGATTGGAATTTGGCTTAGCAACAGATCACATACTCCTGCTAGGGCTGCTGAAGGAAGACAAGATGATGCTGCCCATAGTTTCCAGTAGAATTCAGCATTGGGCCTTTACTCTCAGCACATACAAATTAGAACACTGTCCAGGAAGCCAAGTGCTGAATGCAGATCCCTTGAGCCACTTCCCTCTGGTAGATATTCCATCTATGGTGTCTCCCCTGGAAGAGTCCATTTTGGTTTTTAAACTTTCTGGATACCTATCCAGTCACTGCTGATGATATCCGAAGTTGGACACAGGAAGAGCCTGCCCTTGTGAAACTAAAACAGCAGGTGGTAAGGGGGGAAACGGAAGGGCCATCGCAACCCGGATTGAAACCTTTCTGGGCCCGGCGACACCAAATCACTGTCAAGGGCAGAATATGACTACGGGGAGCAAGGGTGATTGTCCTGAGTAAAGGTCACCCACCAGATTCTGCTGAACTCCACTGGGGGTCCTTCAGGGGTTTCTAAGTTGAAGATGCTGGCCAGAGGCTATGTCTGCTGGCTGGGGCTGGATGCCAATGTAGCTGCGTTGGTGGGGAGGTGCCTAGGGTGCCAACAAAGACAAACATTACCACCAACAGTACCCTCACATTCGTGGGAATGGTCAGGTAAATCCTGAATTCAGGTATATGTCAACTATGCCAGTTCCTTCCACGAGCTCGGTGTTGCTGGTCATTGAGGATGCCCATTCAGAACGGTTAGACGTGCATAAAGTTCGTTCGGTAAACTCAGGGATGATGACTGAGAACCAGCCCAGGCAACAGGGACAGCCCCTGCAGATTGCTGATGGGGAGAAGACTCCGCAGCAGGTTCAACCTGATATTCCCAGATCTGGGTGGGAGGGTGAAACAGCAGCAGGAGGGTCGATGCTGCCCACGTGCTGCCTCTAAGTAAGATAGATAATTCAATTCAGTGGACGAGATTTGGTGCCGGAACCATGGAGATGGCCCTGTAAGGCTACACGAGGTCAAGGTTCGGGTCGGTGATACAGTTCTGACCAAACACGTGGATCGCCTGAAAGCTGTTACCTCGCAAATGGGGCAGGAGCAAACAAACCTGGCCCCTCAGAGCAGTCAGAAGGCGAGTCAGAAACCATCGGTTCTCCTCCTCTATCTAGTGTTGAGGAAACCTCTGAGTGTGAGATGGATGCAGCCTCAATCCCATTATCACTGGGAGAAGAGGAAGAAACTCTCCTGAGATACTCCGGATGCAGGAAGCGGGCTACGGACTTGAGACAAACACGTTGCAGGTAAGGCTACAAGCCAAAGACTCGGTCTCCCTCGCTGTGCTTGAGGGGGTGGGATGTAATGATTAGAACCAGGGTGACCGCATTGACTATGAATTTTTTGATTGGGTTTGTTAGCCTAGGCCAATCAGGGAAGCCTTGGCTGACCAATACATGTATCAGAGATTAGAATCTCCTCAGAACAAAAAAATATAAACGGGAGATTTAGAATCTCCTCAGTTCAGGCAACTGACTCCGAGTTGGCTGGCTACAGCTAGCGTACTGTGCACAAGTAAATAAAGGCTAATGTAGTAATGAGATACTGGCCACTGAGCAGTTATTTCAGACACTTACACTGTAGCTAAAGAGCAGGAGACTTGGTAAAACAGTCTGATTTCATCCAGGTTAAAATAGCTTTATTCATGTGGGCATTGAACCAGGGCACCCTGGAACATTACCTGGGTCTCTGGAGTAACAGTCCAGCGATAATAGCACAAGGCCATCACCTTCCCTGTTGCCTCTTACTAGACTAGATTCCCTACAGTGTGGAAACAGGCCCTTCAGCCCAACCAGTCCACACCGACCCTTGGAAGAGTAACCCACCCAGACCCATTTTCCTCTGACAAATGCACCTAACACTACGGGCAATTTAGCGTGACCAATCCACCTGACCTGCACATCTTTGGACTGTGGGAGGAAACCCACCCAGACACATGGAGAATGTACAAACTCCACACAGACAGTTGCCTCAGGCTGGAATTGAACCTGGGACCCTGGTGCTGTGCGGCAGCAGTGCTTAACCACTGAGCCACCGTGCTGCCCCTGTGGGCACACAAGCCATGGGTAAGACCGTTTCACAGCCAATGCTGCAGGCCGGCCCATCACTCTGCCCTCTGCTCCATACCAGTTGGTCAGCACAGTCACATCTGCGGCATGGTGGCACAGTGGTTAGCACTGCTGCCTCACAGCACCAGGGACCTGGGTTCAATTCCCGCCTCAGGTGACTGACTGTGTGGAGTTTGCACGTTCTCCCCGTGTCTGCGTGGGTTTCCTCCGGGTGCTCGGTTTCCTCCCACAGTCCAGAGATGTGCGGGTCAGGTGAATTGGCCATGCTAAATTGCCCGTAGTGTTAGGTAAGGGGTATATGTAGGGGTATGGGTGGGTTGCGCTTCGGTGGATCGGTGTGAACTTGTTGGGCCGAAGGGCCTGTTTCCACACTGTAAGTAATCTAATCTGAGTCTGGCCAGTCTGGAGTTACCAGAGAAGAGTTCACTTGGCTGATCTCGGGTATGAATGCTCAGTCTTATGAGGAGATATTGAGTATGTTGGGCCTCTAGTTGTTGGAGTTTAGAGGTGATCTTATTGAAACATATAAGATTCTGATGGGACTTGACAGGGTAGATGTGGAGACATTGTTTCCCCTTGTGGGGCAGTCTAGGTCCAGACGGCATCATCTCAGAATACATGATCTCTCATTAAAGCCAGGGATGAGGAGGAATTTCTTCTCTTTCAGGGGAATGAAACTGTGCCATTCCTTACCACAAAGGGCTCTTGAAGCTGGGTCATTCAGTATATTCAAGGCTGAGGTAGACAGATTTTTAATCAGTAAGGAATCAGGAGTTATAGGGAACAGGCAGGAAAGTGGAGTTGAGGGTTATCAGCTCAGCCGTAATCTCATTGAATGGCAGGTGGACTTGATGGGCTGAATGGCCTACTTCTGTTCCGATCTCTTATAGTCTTGTAAAAAAATATTTGCTGTCCATCCGCTCCATCAAATCCTCTCAGAATCTTTAAAGACCCCTTGAGGTTTCTTCCTTTTGTTTTGTGTTGCTGCATCTAGGCTGGGTGCTGGTTGCCATGACAATGTTGCAGAGATTCTCAACTCTTTCCTTAGGTTCTCCACTGCGCTGATAGTCCCTTCCTCACTGAGGAAGTGTGTGTATGTATATCGTGTGTTTGTGTATTGTGTGTGTGTGTGTATTCTGTGTTTGTGTAGCATGTGTGTAAGTTTTTTGTGTGTGTGTGTGTGTGTATTGTCATGATTTGGAGATGCCGGTGTTGGACTGGGGTGTGCAAAGTTAAAAATTACACAACACCAGATTGGACTATAACCTGATGTTGTGTGATTTTTAACTGTGTGCATTGTGTGGTTGTGTATTGTAAGTGTGTGTGTGTACATGTGTGTGTGTCTTATAGCAGACAGTGAAAAAGTAATCGAAGGTTATCTGAGAGTTCAAGGGATCTCGATCAACTGAGCCAGTGGACTGAGGAATGGCAGTTGGAGTTTAATTCAGATAAGTGCAAGGTATTCCATTTTGGTAAGACAAAGCAGAGCAGGACTTACACAGTTAATGGTAAGGCCTTGGGTAATGTTGTCAAACAGAGTGACCTAGAGGGGTCATATACAGAGTTCTTTGAAAGTGGCAACACAGGTACACAGGTTGGTGAAGAAGGCCTTTAGCAAGCTTGCCTTCATTGGTCAGAGCACTGAGTACAGAAACTGGGATGTCATATTACAAGAGCAGAAGACCACATTTGGAGTACCGCGTACAATTCTAGTTGCCTGTTGTGTAAGGAAGTTATTAAACTGGAAAGGGTGCAAAGAAGATTTACAAGGAAGGTTTGAATTAACAGGAGAGGCTGGATAGGCTGGGACCTTTTTTGCCCTGGAGTGTAAGAGTCTGAGGGGTGACCCTATAGCGATTTATGAAATCATGAGGGGCATGGATAAGGTGAATAGCCAAGGTCTTTTCCCCAGAGTAGTGGAGTCCAAAACTACAGGGCATAGGCTTAAGGTGAGAGGTGAAAGATTAAAAAGGGCCTGAGGGGCAACCTTTTCACACAGAGGGTGGTGCATATATAGAATGAGCTGCCAGAGGAAGTGATAGAGGTGAGTACAATTGCAACATTTAAAAGGTACATGAATAGGAAAGGTCTGGAGGGTAAAACACAGACAAATGAGACTCGTTCAGTTTAGAAAAACCTAAATAGTATGAATGAGTTGGGCTGAAGGGCCTGTTTCTGTGCTGTATGACTCTAAGCTGTGGGTCAGCAATGAAGCTGAAACAGTCCGACCTGCCCCCTGGCCCCATCTTTACCAGTTCAATGTTGGCTTGGTGACTCCTTCCTCCCCATCTCCAACCTGTTGCTACTTGCTTTCCCACAAGCCACTACTGTATTTCCAGAACAGTTCCCTTTATCTGGGCCTGTAAGAAGATGGCCAGACTTGCACATGGATAGCTTGTCCCTGTCCCAGCACTTTCTCCAGAGATCCCCGAGCTCCCTCAACAATTAACAGGCTGTAGGAATTTGGGGGCCAATATTTTCAGGTGAACCATTCTCCTTCAGTGACTTTTTTTTATTTCAAAAATATACTTTATTCGTAAAATATTCATAAAATAATTTGATGGACTGTACATTAGATAATGCCATGCATATTTCCACATTTACATACACAGCTCAGAATTATCATTATTACATACAGGTCTGTGCATTTCTCGCTCATACGCCCATATATTGAGCTGAGGCGTCAGCAGAGCCCAAATGACTGCATGGGCCCCCTGATCTTCTTTAGACAGGCAGATGTTAAACGGTGGTCTTTCCCCACCGCGCCTTGGCGGCAGCTGCCCCAAGCTTCAGTGCGTCCCTCAACACGTAGTCCTGGACCTTGGAATGTGCCAGTCTGCAACACTCAGTCGGGGTCAACTCCTTCAGCTGGAAGATCAACAGGTTTCGGACCGCCCAGAGAGCGTCCTTCACCAAGTTGATGATCCTCCAGGCACAGTTGATGTTCGTCTCGGTGTGCGTCCGGGGGAACAGGCCGTAGAGCACGGAGTCCCGCGTCATGGCGCTGCTCGGGACGAACCTCGACAAACACCATTGCATTCCTCTCCAGACTTCCTCTGCATAGGCACATTCCAGAAGGAGGTGTGTGACAGTCTCGTCCCCCCCGCAGCCGCTTCGAGGGCAGCGTGTGGTGCGGCTGAGAGTCTGGGCGTGCATAAATGATCTCACAGGCAGAGCCCTTCTCACCACCAGCCAAGCCATGTTTTGGTGCTTGTTGGAACGTTCTGGCGATGAGGCATTCTGCCAAATTGCTTTGACAGTCTGCTCAGGGAACCACTCGACAGGATCTGCACTCTCCTTTTCCCGAAGGGTCTCAAGGACGCTACGTGCTGACCACTTCCTGATGGACTTGTGGTCAAAGGTGTTTTTCTTCAAAAATTTCTCCACGAAGGACAGGTGATACGGAATGGTCCAACTACTCGGAGCGTTCCGCGGCAGCGAGGCCAGGCCCATCCTTCGCAACACTGGGGACAGGTAGAACCTCAGTACGTAGTGACACTTGGTGTTTGCGTATCGGGGATCCTGGCACAGCTTGATGCAGCCACACACAAAGGTGGCCATCAGGGTGAGGGTGGCATTGGGTGTATTTTTTCCCCCGTTGCCCAGATCTTTGTATAGTGAGTCCCTTCGGACCGGGTCCATTTTTGATCTCCATATAAACTGGAAGGTGGCCCGGGTGACTGCAGCGGCACAGGTTCTGGGAATAGGCCAGACCTGTGACACGTACAACAGCAATGACAGTGCCTCACACCTGATGACCAGGTTTTTTCCCGTGATGGAGAGCGACCGTAGCTTCCATCTACCCAGTTTCTGCCTCACTTTACTGATACGCTCCTCCCAAGACTTGGCGCATGCCCCAGCCCCCCCGAACCAAATACCCAGCACCTTCAGGTGGTCGGTCCTGACGGTGAAGGGGATCGAGGATTGGTCGGCCCAGTTCCCGAAGAGCATGGCCTCGTTCTTGCCTCGGTTTACCTTGGCCCCCGAGGCCCGTTCGAACTGGTCACAAATGCACATGAGTCTGCGCACGGACAGCGGATCTGAGCAGAAAACGGCGACGTCATCCATGTACAGGGAGGCCTTAACCTGCAGGCCCTCGCTGCCAGGAATAGTCACCCTCTCAGGCTCGCATCCTTCCTGATGGACTCGGCAAATGGCTCTATGCAGCACACAAACAAGGCAGGAGAGAGAGGGCAGCCCTGCCTGACTCCAGATCTGACTGGGAAGCTATCTGATTCCCATCCATTGATTGAGACTGCACTGACGATGTTGGTGTAGAGCAGTCTGATCCAATTGCAGAGTCCCTCCCCAAAGCCCATTTTGGAGAGAACATCTCTCATGTACCTGTGTGATATCCTGTCAAAGGCTTTCTCCTGGTCCAGGCTGATCAGGCAGGCGTCCAACCCTCTGTCCTGCACATAGGCGATCGTATCCCTGAGGAGTGCGAGACTCTCAGCGATCTTCCTGCCCGGCACAGCACAGGTTTGGTCAGGGTGAATCACCGACCCCAGAGCAGACCTGACCCGGTTGGCGATTACCATTCTCCTTCAGTGACAGTTCCTCACAAGTTGTTGTTTTCCTTAGGAAAGAGAGGACACAGAGTTAGAGGAATGTGACGACCAAGGACACAGCTTATCACCTTATTGTGTGTGTACAGACTGCCGTTATCACAATATGTAATCATACTCTGAAGACTAGAAAAAGTCCTTGTGCCAGACTGTATGAGTTCACCCAGTGATTAGAAGTTAACATGGTCAATATTTTCATTATTCATCGAATGATCACGTAAGGGCACAGAGCCTTTATTGGTGTTGACCAACCACTGAAGGTCACTGAATCTCAGGTTGTGCAGTGTATTGACTCTAAATTTTCACTTCCCTCTAAAGCGTCCGCTCTCCATCCCGACTCCCAGCGCTGTTACTGATGGGCCGGCACTCTCCTGTAGACCTCTACAGGAAACTATGGCCGGATAGGAGTCAATCACCCGATGATAATCCACCGAAACCACTAGCACTCAACTGTGAAACTTGTCCATTTTACGCAGAGCATTGAAATGCTGTAAAACAAAATGGCTAAACACGAAGTGTACAATGAGACACAAGATAAATGCTAAATTTATAGCTATTTTCTTACCAAGCTGTGCAGAGATGTGGAGCAGGTGGGACCTGAACTCAGATCTCCTGGCTCTGAGGTAAGGACACTACCAGTGCACTGCAAGTGCCTTCTCATATTCAGTTTCTAAGATGATTATATTTGGAGCCTGCATTGCTTGTTGAGAGTAAAATGGAGGAATGAGAGGGGGTCACGCCACTCACTGTGAATTCTCCCGAATAGTGGACCTAGTAGTTAAGGGTACAAGAGGGACCCTATGTTAGCAGACACGCTGAAAAGACATCAATGTTTACACTTGTGGATAATGGCATCTTTGCTAACAATGCATAGACTGTCAGCTTCCAAATGACACAGAGGGTGCTACTGGGAATGTAATGTCTTATAAACGATTATACTTCAAACTAAAGTTGTCCTGAGGCAGTTCATGCACTGGAATGCAGTCACAAAGGTACCAGATTCAACCCTTCTCAATACAGGATCTACAAGTTATTATACCCGGAAAGAGTGCAGAAGAAATTAGCAGGGACGTTGCCAGGACTCAACAGTCTGAGGTTGGACAAGCGAGGACTTTTTTCTTTAAAACGTAGGAGACTGAGGAGGGAGAAGTGTATAAGATCATGAGAGGCATGGATAAGGTGAATGCACTCAGCCTTTCTCCCAGAGTTGGGGAATTGAGGAGTAGAGGGCATCAGATTAAGGTTAGAGGGGAAAGAATAAAGGGGAACCTGAGGGGCAACTTTTTCAGACAGAAGGTGGAATGGGCTGCCATTGGAAATGGTTGAGGTGTGTCCATTAACAACATTTAAAAGGCATTTAGACAGATACATGGATAGGAAAGGTTTAGAAGGATTGTTGGCCAAGTGCAGGGAAATGGGGTTAGCGTGGATGGACATTTTAGTCAGCATGGACCAGTTTGGGCCAGAGGGCCTGTCTCCGTGCTGGAGGACTCTATGACTCTTAAGATCATTTCATGTCAAGGGAGAATGGAGTTGAGGGTTAAGATGTTAACTACCTAGCATGTAAGGTTCCTGTGATCCACGTTGTCATGGAGACAGGTTTTTGGATATGTAACAAACTGCTGACAAACGTACTGAGTTTCTCTGGTACTTCCTGTTTTCATTTCTCAAGTATCCACAGTTACTTGGCTTTTACTGGAGGATTTCTGGCTCTGTACAAAACATCAGTCAGAGCACAGCGAGAGACCCTTTTGGTCACCACATTACAGGAAGGACATGGTCCCACTGGAGAGTGGACGGAAAAACTTTATGAGGATGTTGTCAGTGAAACAACTCCACAGAGGTCACTCTTTATTTACAGGTGGAGAGTGCTTGACACTGATCCAGCTCCCTCAGAGCCAGCTCTCAGGGTGAACTGCTAAGACTCCTGTTTATATCTATCAGCCTGGGCTCCCTGATTGGACCAGATTAACAGCCCCAATCAGGGAACTCATATTCTGTGAGCTGACCCTGTTACAATCACCACAGTCAGGAATAAGGAGCTTTGAGGGCTGATTGAATAGGCTGGGACTGTTTTCTTTGAAACAGGGGACCTGAAGGGGGATTTGATCAATGGTGTGTAAAATGATGAGGGGCCTGGATAGAGTGGATAGAAGGACTGATTTCCATCAGCACAGACAGCAATAACCATGGGGAGAGATTGAAATGAATTGGGGGCAGGGTTTGAGGGGAGTTGAGGGTAATTGTTTTCACTCAGTGGCTGGTGGGATCTGAGACTCACTATCTGAAAAGGTGGGAGAGGCAGAAACCCTCATCACATTGAGAAAAAGCACCCCCCTGTGCACTCGGGGATGCTACATGATAAGTACAAGAGCTGGAAGGATTTGGTGGTTTATTCTCAGGTAGCATAGCTGCAATGGGTTGGACAGCCTCGTTTTGTGCAGTAGTTTTGTGCTTGTTATAAGGGACGATTAAGGGAGAGACTATAACTTAATTTAAAAGAGATTTTGAATCACACAATCAGAGAATTTGAGTTTAGGAGTTGAGAAAGCATGTTGGGGTTACACAGGATGTTGGTGAGGCCTTTTCTGGAGGACTGTGCCCAGTTCTGATTGCCCTGTTATAGAAAGGATATTATTTAATGGAAAGAGTTCAGAAAAAGATTTACCAAATTTACCTTTTGCTAGGAATAGAGGTTTGAGTTACAGGAAGGGACTGGATAGGCAGGGACTTCTTTCACCAGACCATAGGGGTTGAGAGATTTATAAAATCATGAGGGATGATGATAAAGTGAATGGCAGATGTCTTTTAACTAGGTGGGGGGGGGGGGGGGGGGGGAATTTTAAGACTAGGGGCATATATTTAAGCCAATAGGAGAAAGATTTAAAAAGGACATGAGATGCAACTTTTACACATAGAGTGGTTTGTTAGTGGCATGCTGTTGAATGCAGGTACAGTTACAATGTTTAAATGACATTTGAATAAGTAATGAATGAGAAATGTCTGGCAGGATATTTGCCAAGCGCAGGCAGGTGGGACAAGTTTAGTTTGGGATTATGGTCAGCATCAACTGGTTGGACATAAAGGTCTGTTTCTGTGGTGCATGACTCTATGAATCCCTACAATCCCTGTGGAAGGAGGCCATTTGGCCCATTGAATCTGCACTCCAGAACAGCATCCCACCCATCCAGAAACAGGCCCAGTCCACTGCTCTATCCCTGTAATCTTGCATTTATTGTGGCCAATCCACCTAATCTGCACACCTTTGGAGGTTCAGGTAAGTATTTGGAAGCAAAGAATTTAAAAAATGGAGGCAGCGGTCACATTGAAACGAAGTTCTTTAAAAGGACAAACAGGGAATGGAGCCTGCGTGTTTGCTCTCACTGCTATACATAGCTTTATATTTACAGTGAGACTGGTTCCTTTGCAGATTAATCAACAGCATTGTTTAGGATAAGAAAATTGAACTTTGTACTGAGGATAGTGTGCTCACAAAGAGGGAGCATTGCATAAGCTCAATAGAAATGTACCTTTTGTGGGTGAGGAGTTGAAATAATTCAAAGCCAGCAGAGCTGCATTCTGCTGTGTCTGACTAGTTGAGAGTCATGGGGATGTCCAGCACAGAAACAGACTATTCGGTCCAACTTGTCCATGCCGACCAAATATCCTAAATTAGTCTAGCCCCATACTCCTCTGAACCTTTCCTATTCATATACCCATCCAGATGCCTTTTAAATGTTGTAATTGTACCCGCCTCCACTACTTCCTCTGGCAGCTCATTCCATCTTCTGTGTGAAAAAGTTGCCCCTTAGGCTCCTTTTAAATCTTTTCCGCCTCACCTTAAACTTATGCTCTCTAGTTTTGGACTCTCTTACCCTGGAAAAAAAAGACCCTGGCTATTCACCTTTTCCGTGCTCCTCATTTTTTTTATAAACGTCTAATATTTATTGAGGTGATGGATTGGGAGAAGGTGGTTGATGTTCTGCAGAGAGATTTTCAACAGATGCTTGATAAAATATCACACGAGACATGTTTACAAAAAACTGTAGTCCTGGAGTTGCGGTCGTTGTAATGTCATTGGAGCGAAAAATGGGTCCAAATCTGGCTGCAGCAGACTGATAGAACTGCTACAGTGCCAAGAGAGGCCATGCAGCCAATCAAGTCCACACTGACCCTCGAAAGAGCATCCCACCCACCCTCCATTTCCCATGGCTAAGCCTGCACACTATGAGAAATAATCCACCTATCCTGCACATCTTTGGACTCTGGGAGGAAACCAGCACAGGCATGGGGAGAACACATAAACTCCATAGACCGTTGCCCAATGCTGGAATTGAACCAAGGTCCCTGGCACTATAAAGCAGCAGTGCTAACCACTGAGCCACCCTGTTTTTAAATTACAATGAGATCTGGAAGTAAAGAAAAAGCTATTTTAATGGTGACTCATCCAGTTCACTTATGTCCTTTAGGGAAGGAAATCTGCCATCCTTACCTAGTCTGGCCTACATGTGACTCCAGCGACACCGCAATGTGGTCGACTCTGAAACAAAAACAGAAGTTGCTGGAAAAGCTCAGTAGGTCTGGCAGCATCTGTGGAGAGAAGTCAAAGTTAATGCTTTGGGTCAAATGACCTTTCCTCAGAACTGGTTGACTCTTAATTGCCCGATGAGCAATAAATCCTAGACAAATAAAAATAGGTGCAGGAGTAGGCCATTCACTCCGTCGAGCCTGCGCCACCATTCAATATGCTCATAGCTGATCATGTAATTTTAGTATCCCACTCGCGCTTTCTCTCCACACCCCTTGATCCCTTTAGCAGCAAAGGCCATGTTCAGCTCCCTGTTGAATATATCTAACGAACTGGCCCCAACAGCTTTCTGTGGGAAAGAATTCCACAGGCTCACAACTGAGTGAAGAAATTTTTCCTCATCACATTCCTGAATGGCTTACCCTTTGTTCTTAGATGTTGATCTCTAGCTGTGGACTTCCCAACATCAGGAACATTCTTTCTACATCTAGCCTATCCAGTACCATCAGGATCTTATATGTTTGTATGAGATCTCCCCTCATTCATCTGAAGTCGAGCAGATGACCAAACGACCATGTCATTTGAATAACTTACTTGAGCAAGGCTTAGAAGCAGTTTACATACAAAAAAAAGCCTAGAGTAGGTAACAGGACAATTTAAGAAAGCAGATGGTGCCAAATCTTGGGATCTGTAACTCGAGGCAGCGAGTACAAAAGGTTCCGTCAAACCTGTGTAAATCACTTGCTAGGTTTCCGTTGGAGATCTATGAACTATTCTGAGTGCCATACATGAAGACTCTGGAAAGGGAAATCGAGAAGGATTCCGGGGACGAAGGATTGCACTAACATGGATAGTTCTCCGAGCAGCAGAGAAGGCCAAAGGGAGATTTAATTGAGCTGTTTCAAATCAGTCAAGAGTTTACACAAAGTGAAATTTCCAAAACTGTTCCCAGTGGCTGAAGGGAGTCAATAACAATTTAGAAATGTAGTCAATGTTGCAACATCGGCAAACAAGGCCCACAAACAGAAATTAGATAAGTGACCGGCTAATCTGCCTCAGTGATGTTCGTTGGGGGTTGATCATTGGCTAGGACACCAAGGAGCACTCTCTCACCTTTTCTCAAAAATGCAACTTAGGAACATTGGAGGTAGCAGTGGGAGTGGGGCCATTCTCTGGATGAAGACATTTAGAGCCACAGATATATACAGTATGGAAACAGACCTTTCAGTCCTACTTGTTCATGCCAATCATATATCCTAGACCCATTTGCCAGCACTTGGTCCATGTCACTCTAAGCCCTTCCTATTCATATACCCATCCAGATGCCTTTTAAATGTTGTAGTTGCAGCAGCCTCCATCACTTCTTCTGGAAGCTCATTCCGTACATGTACCACCCTCTGCGTGAAACAGTTGTCCCTTGGGTCTCTTTTATATCTTTCCTCTCTCACTCTAAACTTATGTCCTCTAGTTCTGGACTCCCCCACCCCAAGGAAAAGACTTTGTCTATTTATCCTATCCATGCCCCTCATGATTTTATAAACATCTATAAGGTCACCCTTCAGCCTGACGCCCAGGGAAAACAGCCCCAGCCTGTTCAGCCTCTCCCTATAGCTCAAATCCTCCAACCCTGGCAACATCCTTGTAAATCTTTTCTGAACCCTTTCAAGTTTCACATCTTTCCGATGGGAAGGAGACCAGAATTGCATGCAATATTCCAACAGTGGCCTAAACCATGCCCTGTACAGCTGCAACCTGACCTCCCAACTCCTGTACTCAATACTCTGACCAATAAAAGGAAAGGATTTCTCCTCATCAGTGCTAAGTGGCCTACACCAAATCCTGACATTGTTTCGGACTTTCCATTTATCAGGAATATTATTCCTTTGCTTTCCGTGTCTAGTCCTGTTAGAATTTAAAAGAGCATATGCAATCCCCTCTCAGTCTTCCAAGCTCCAGTGAATACGGTCCTAACCGATCCAGTCTCGCTCCATACATCAGTCATGCCTTCCCAGGAATCAGTCTGGAAACCTGGTCGAAGTACAACATGAGCCGAGGAGGCAGACACAGCTCAAAGGCATCATCCCTTGATTCCTGCACCACTTCGGCAGCAGTAGATGGTGGCACAGTGGTAATGTCACTGAACTGGCAATCCAGAGGTCCAGTCTCTGCAGGCATTCGAATTCAAATTGCACCGCACGAGGAAGCAGATGTGAAGGTCAGCTGGAACATAAAGGTGGTTTCAGTAATGGTAATTATGAAATGTTTGGCCACTGGCCCTTGAAGATAGGGGCTTTCTGCCATCCTCATTTGGTCTGGCCCACATTTGACTCTAGACCCGCAGAAATGTGCTGACTTTTAATTTGTCCTCTAGGCACTCAGTATAAAGGCTGTTTTGGAATGGACAGTAAATGCAGAAACACCCACACCCTGTCAAAAAATAACTCACAGTGAGAATGTGTTCTGATGATGAAGGAAGGTTCTGAGAAGTAGTTGAGGGACAGTATTGAGACAACATTTCATCCTCAGACCTTAATATTTGTCTAGGCCAGCAGTCAAATTGGCCATTTCAGCTCTGGGCATCTTAACATAAAGCCTGAGAACATCAGGCTTAACTGCTGAGGGTAATCAGGATAGAACATACTTGCTCCCTCATCGTACAAATCAGGTTGGATAAAGTGCAGCAAATCTCTTCTACACTACTCAGATCAACCAACGTTACATTTTTAATACTACCCTGGTACAAAGCCAATGGCAAAACTCCAAATTCTTTGGCAGTTAGTAATGCCTTGTTCATGTTCACAGAACCAGCACGCTATCCCGAGCCCAGTTCAATCACAGGGCTAGCTCCTGTTTCATTCCTTAGTGTTGAGACAGGTTCCTTTGCTGGACAATTGGTTTGGCATGGCTGGTAGGCAGATTCCCAATACTCAGTTGTGCTGGATAGTTGAAGGCGATAGCATATAATATACAGAGCTAGCTCTAATTAATTAGCTTCTGTAGTATCACCGCTTGTGCTTATGGGTATGAATAAAATCATGATGGTCTCCAATCAGAAACTAATCACACTACTCCATTCCAACTCTTTCTGCAGGAAGAATGTATATCCCACTGGCAGATAGGAAGTCGATCTCTGTGGATCCCTAGCTTGACTTGTTGGGCAGTCAATGGATTCCTGTAGATCAGAAACCAACCTGATGTCAAGCACTATGCTAGCATGTGTCTGCATACACGACTTCTTCAGCACTGGCAATGTGCCCCTCCTGTGAAAAGAAACAGCATATCATGAGTAGGTTACTGCTCCCCTGCAGCTTCAACAGTGCATGGCCCATAGACGGGGATAGCCTTCTTGTAGAAATATCAAGCACCCCCAGAGACCAAGTTATGATGTGAGACACACTGCTGTGTTAGAGTGCATTGTTAAATACAGCTATAACATAGTCCTTCATTTCTGCCTACTTTACTACTACACAGCCCATCTCCTTGAGTGAGTGTATCAGCTCCTCTAAAACAAAGTGCTGCATGTGATAAATGTGAAGTGGTGTGCACGCTGTAATGAAAGCATTAAACCTATGACCACAGATAATTTGTATTCTCCATTCCACACAGTAACCAGCCTCAACTTGCACTGTGCATGCATTGAAATAACTGTTAGCCACAGCTTCTTCTGATAAACCCTCCTATTTCATATACTTATCGCTTACATGTTTTGTCTGCTAAGAGAGTAGTTTATACTAGCACCTGGAACACTGTAGTCATGTTAATATACAGCCTCAGTGTAACCTTATTGCCTAGCATATTGATGGAGAAGCTTCACTGTTGTTCATGCATAAAGTTCAGTTTACAATTAAGCTTAGACAGTTTTCTGTCACACTGAAATTATAGTTCACTCAGCAAACAATCTTTCATACGTTGCATTGATCCACAGACAGAACTGGTCTAGGGAGGTGGTCAGCTGCTTTATAGACGTGTAATGAAATACTCACTGCCTGAGCAACAGTGGTTTAGTGAATGGCTATAGTGACGAGTGATAGATACAGATGGAGAAAAACTGCTCGAGAACTGTTAGAAAATAAATACTTAAGGAAACCTGTGGAATTGAGCTTTTAAAATGATACCATGCATCACCCAGACACACACAGCACACAGGATACACAGACGATGAGTGTGTGCATACACACACACACGAAAGCAACAAGATTAAAAACAACTTTACTCAATTTTAGCAAATAACATTTCAAAATACAAGACAAGACAGAGTGAGACAACAATTTTAAAAGGTTCTGTTAAAAAAGAAATCTACACATTAATGTCAAAGCCTGAAACAATCTGTACCATCAAAATACGGTAAAAAAATACATCAATGCTTACAGCATGCTTCAGAAACTGTTGCAGAAAAATGCAGCTCTGGGAGGAACTGACACACAGCTAGTTAGTGTACCAGGTAGAATCTAAAGAAATAAAAACTTCATTTACAACTGAATTTTCCTGTAAAGCCTTAAGAAAAATGTTCAAGTGAACAGTAATTTACTTCAGGAAGGACCAGTCACATTAATTATCTTCAAAAACACATCCTGCTCTCTCCCAAAGTATTAGAACACAGTCAGATAGTGTCATACAATTCAGGTATATAGTTTAAAAAAGTTGTCTTTGTAAAACTTCTAATACATTAGCTGAATGCTTTTGATCTTTTAGGGCATGCGTTAAAAATGGGGTGTCATTAAGATAATGTACAATAAACAAAGGCATCAACATTGAGATACCCTTGGACCCTATAACAATGACAAGACCACTGCAAAATTAACTGGCCAAACCAGACCAAGTGAAAATTACTTGACAAAAGAAACGTTAGTTACAAAGTGTCTTCAAATTGTAAGGAGTTCTAGTTTCATTTCGAAAAAAAAAGCATGTTCTCAACACAATGTAATAAATTACACAGGACTAGTCAAAAGTCCTAACAAGAGGTCTCAAAAATCCTGTTCCAGTGCTAGACCAGCCATTTACGGAGCCAATCTTTAGCAACTGAGGACAATCTCCAAAGAACGTCAGCAACCGTTAAAAATAAGTGAAACGGTGTTACCTACACAGTGTTAGTAATATTTGTGGATCTGTACAGATCCAAAGTGTTAGCAAACGAGAATGTCACTCGACCATAAAGTATTAATGCTGCGTTTTAATAAAAGGCCTGCTTTAATATCAATGTTGACTGTATTAAATTACAGGTTACCATCAGTCTTAAGTTGACCAGTCAACTTGGAGAGTTATTAATGTTAACTGTTCTAAATAAGAGAACAGTCTGTTGTCCTATCCCAAGTATCGTTCCTCACTTTTCAGATTAAAAACAGAAGAAATTATGTTCAGAAATACAATACAAACGCAGACACCACCATCGCCCTTGCACCCTCTTCTCACGACCCTCTTTAGCACCTGTACAGTGTAGGAATAGAAACTTTTAAAAAGTCCTGTGCTTCCAGGGAAAAAACAAACTGGTACAAATGCTAAGTCCATAACTGCATTAGTGGGTTTAGTTTTTGTTATACTCCACAGGCTTGTCCCCAGTCTCGCCCAATAGGCACGTGCGGACCAGTGCTTCCGTGACTGCGTACGGGTCACAATTGGCAGAGGGACGGCGGTCTTCAAAGTACCCTTTCTTGTCCTGGCCAACAGATCGGGGAATCCGGATACTGGCCCCTCGGTTTGCCACACCAGCCGAGAACTCGTTGATATTAGAGGTTTCATGGTGGCCTGTCAAACGGCGGGCATTGTCCAGCCCCCCCTTGGGGTCATAGGCACGGATGTGATATTGATGCCTCTTACCCAGTCTTTCGATCGATTCTTCAATAAATCTAAAGAGGAAAGAATGGTTACTTTGTGCTGAATTCTTATTGCTGGCAACAAATGAGGAATAGTACAATCAAATCTCTTACTCTCTCAATCGTGTTCCATTTGCTCCGTGATAAAATTGAGTCAGAGTCAAGCAGCACAGAAACAGACCCTTTTTGTTTATGCTGACTAAGTTCCTCAAACTAAACTAGCCCCACTTGCCTGCAGTCTAAAATGTTGTAACTGTACCTGTATCCACCACATCCTCTGGCAGTTCATTCCACTCATGCAGCACCCTCTGAAAAATCTTGCCCCCCCAGACCCTTTTAAGTCTTCCCCTCTCACCTCAAAAGTGTGCCTCTAGTTTCAGACTTCCTCATCCCAGGGAAAAGACCGTTGCTAACGACCTCATCTCTGCCCCTCATGTTTTTTTAAAAGCCTCTATATATAGAAAAATACTCCTCAACCTCCTACGCTCCAGTGAAAAGAAAAAAAAGAGTTCCAGTCTCCTTTAATTCAAATCCTCCAGCCCTGGCAACATCCTGCTAAGTCTTTTCTGAAGCCCCTTCAATTTGGTAACATCCTTCCTATAGCAGGGTGACCAGAACTGAACTGTATTCAAAACGTGGCATCACCAACACGGTGTCCATGACGTACCTAACTCCTGCACTCTATGGTTTGAGTAATGAAGGCAAGCACGCTAACATCGTCTTAACCTAGTGATGGGAGATCCCACATTCCACACAATTAGTCCCTCAAAATGTTGCTTTTCCATTCATAAAGCACTCACTCCCCAAATCTATCAGCAGAGACAGATCAATGGAGCCAGTTCTCGTTACAAAAATGTTTCAAGACTAAAAAGAACAGACTTAACGTTTGATACTCACTTCAACCCGCCCTCGTTTCGCATGGAGTTGGTGCTAAAGTTGGTGTGGCACCCTGCACCGTTCCAGTTGCCTGGAATGGGTTTGGGGTCAAAGCTGGCAATGATACCAAAATCCTCACACACCCTGTGCAGAATAAACCTCGAAATCCACAAGTGGTCACCCATCGAGATACCTTCACACGGTCCAATTTGGTACTCCCACTGAAAAAGGTGGTGGGAAAACAGCGATTAGCTCAAAAAAAAGCAAAGATGTGTATTACAGTGCCCAGCAGCATAAAATCAGTTTAGAAATAAAATCAGCATTGCAGATGACCCAATGTGAGACACGTCTGCACAATGTTGACATGTAGAGCCTAAAGGTTCAGATCCTTTACAACAGGGAGTCTCTTTTGCTGGATTCCCCTTTAAAGATACCCTTTTAAAGGTAAGCAGTAGGGATCAGCAAGAAAGATTAATGATAACAGAACGGCACCAAAAATTAGCGATTCACAAAGCCAGGGTGGGGGACCTTAATGGATGAATGGTCTCCACCTTCTCTTGCAGCTATTCTGACAAGCTCACAGTCAATGGATTGCCCATTAAGTAACGCTCAAGTGGTTAGAATTTCCCAGAAGCAGCTGACTGCTTTTAAATTCATTGATGGGAAGAGGGCATTGTCAGCTAAATCAGCATTTATTGCTCATTCCTGATCGCCCGACAGACATTTAAAAGTCAGTCACATTGGTATGTGTCTGCAGTTAAATATAGGCCAGACCAGGTAAGGATGGCACTTTCACTCTTTCAAGGGCATTAGTGAACTGGACAGGTTTTTCCAGTTGATCATGATTTCCACAAGACTGCTACTCCCAGATTTTTACTGAATTCAAATGCCACCATCTGCCATAGCAGGATTCGAACCTGGGTCCTCTGAACATTGCTTGGGTCTCTGGAATAACTGGATAACACCACTAGGCCATCACCTCCCACTTGCCAATGTTTAGTGTCCAATCAGAGTCAAATCCTGGGCGCCATTATGTCTATCATTGTGGAATAGGATGAGGCCGTTCAGTCCCTTGAACCACTTCTGCCATTCAACTGTCTCAACTCTAATCTCCGTGAGCCTCCAACAAACGCAAGAGGGAAAAAAAAAAAGAGAGATATATAGTTTCAAGGGAGACATTACTGACATGAAAAACAATTCTCAACCGCAAAGTCAGCAGCTTCCATAAAAACTTATTCTTAAAAATAATGCAGATGATGAAAAGAACAAATAAAAAGGTGATCAAGTGTCCTGCTGACCTCAGTTAAGCATTATGAGCAGACCCAATGTCAAGCCAAATAAAAAACTCCTCTCAGTTAGCTCCAGCATAGAGACGCTGCATGTAGAATCATACAATCCCTACTTAGTGTGGAAGGAGACCACTGACCCACCAAGTCCCAACAGACCCTCAGAAAAGCATCCCACCCATTGAGATTGTTAGCTATGGTTTGATACTCCACACATGCACACCACTTAAATTCAAGGAACAATCTCATTCATGGAATGATTGCCGTCAATGCTGATGCAGTCAAGCGTTCAAATCCAGTTTGTCCCTCCACTTCCCTCTTTGGCCACATCCTTAATTTCATCTTCTCAAAGTATTGATCCCAATTCACTTGGGAAGGTTGCTTAGTATCAGGATGTAGAATCCAAATGCAAGCCACCCTGCAATGGATTTCCTCAGGCTACTTTGCTTTTGTCTAATCTTCAATCTTATCTTGCTGGTGGTTAACCCTGTTGGCATTACAGACAGATGATGTTCTCGCTCTGTCTTCGTGGGGAGGCGATAGCCAAGTGATATTATTGCTGGATGGTTAATCCAAAAGATCCAGGGAATGTCTTGGGAATCCAGGTTTGAATCCTGCCATTGTAGTTGGTGGAAAGGGATCTAATAAAAATCTGGAATTAATGATGACCACGATTGTCCAAAAAACCTAACTGGTTCAGTAATACCCTTTCGGGAAGGAAACTGGCATCCTTAACTGGATTGGCCTCCATGTGACTCTCAAAAATGTGGTTGACTCTTAACTGCTGTCTAGGTAATTAGGGATTGGAGATAAATACTGGCTTAGTCAGTGACATCCATGTCCCATTAATTAAACAAAAACTCATGATTTTAAACTCCTTCATCAAATCTCTATTCCAAAGCTTCCCCAGCCTACAGAACTTTGAAATGCAAATAAAACCGTTGTGGAAGACAGGACGGTTTTGTGACATGGGTGATCAGCAGCCAGAATCTCTTTATAAAGACGTGACACCTAGAACTTAAGACAAAGCTGCAGGTCGGGACCAAAGCAGTGATCTTTTATAGGCCTGGTCACGCTGTATTCTCTGCTATCCTGCTAGACGATGGGCTAAACTCGCCTGACCATGTCTGATGTGAGAGAGAACATGCCCACACAGCAAGTGGTTGGAAAGCACTGCCTGGGAATGGAGCAGAGAGATTCAACGCAGGCCAAATGGCCTCCTTCTGCACCATGATAATTCCGATCAAGATCTTGGGATGGAAAAATAAAATGTACACCAGCCTGTTCTTGCTTTTTAAGAATGATACCATTTGTATTCCAATTTTTTTGAAATGTACAGCCTCATGCTTCCATGTTGAGTTTCTCCATTTATCCATTCAACAGTGACCATCTTCCTCCCTGGCTCCCACACAGCCACACCTCCAAATTAAAAAGGAGCTCTATCCTTTAGCTCCCCTTCATCTCACTCAATCCCCAAGTCATTGACTTACATCAATGGGACTCATTTTACAATCCATGCTGGTCAAAGTGATGGGCGTTTTCTGCTGGTCAGCTATTTCTAGAAGACCTGCCCACACCAATGGTGAACTAGTTCTTTAACTGATAGAAATGTTTGCAATACCAGCTCACCCCACCTCAAGTGCTCGAGCACTCTCAATTTGCAAGCTAAGCTTTTGTGAGAATTCTAATCCACAAGCACTTGTGGTTATTTCTGATCACTCTCCAACCTTGTATGATACATTAGGCAGCCACCAGTTCCTTCTCACCTGAGATGCCATCACTTCAGCATTGGTACCAGAGATATGGATTCCAGCGTATAGGCAGGCTCGGTAATGAGCCTCCACAATATCACGGCCGTAAGCTTTGTCTGCACCAACTCCACAGTAATAGGGACCTAGAAGGTAACATGATCAGTAACAGTTACTGAATGCACCAGTAAAGTAGTAACAAAGATAAATAAGCAGGCACCAATTGAGATTATCCCACACACCAACAAGTGTAACTTCAAGCTTTAGCTGCATTGCTGAAAATAAAAGACCAAGCATTTCTATCTTGTACGCACCAGGACAAGATATACCAATTTTAAAAAAAAGGGAAAACCAACATATGTACTGTTGGAGAGAGAAAAGAGTGGCAAGTGGATTTGAATTGGCTGAGGCACTGCAATGGAGAATACATCAGTTAATGATGATTGACAATTAACTGCAAGGGCAGTGTTTAAATTTGAAAATCAGGCAGGTTGACGGATTTGACAGAGCTCTGCTTTGAGAATCAAGCTATGAAAAAAAAGATAGCTCTCATCTATTTTGTCCTGATGTGGATGCGAGGACCTGAAGAAGCGGTGCTCCTAAAGCTAGTGTAGTCCAACTACAACCTGGTATTGTGCTTTTTGACCTTTTTGTCCCAGCCATCAAGTTACCATTTATTGTCTCGGCTCTCCTCACTGATCTTTGCTTCCTTCAGGTTAAGAATGTAGATTCAAGTATGTAAATTGTCCCGCAGTAGTTACATTTATTTTAAACCTTGCTGCCGAAGGTAGTGCCTTATTGTAACATTCTTACTCCCGATTTGAAAAGAGTATAAGGAATTGCGTACCTTGTGGTCCAGGAAAGCCATTGGAAGGCCAGCCAAAGGGATGCCCATCTGTTCCTAATAAAGTGTACTCCTGTTCCAT
Organism: Hemiscyllium ocellatum; assembly: GCF_020745735.1. Lineage (NCBI taxonomy): Eukaryota > Metazoa > Chordata > Chondrichthyes > Orectolobiformes > Hemiscylliidae > Hemiscyllium > Hemiscyllium ocellatum. The sequence goes on from NC_083409.1 coordinate 23,679,749, forward strand.
TCCGAACCACGGTTTCTCATCTGCAACCATGGACATTACTTGCTGGCAAGAGTTTCGGAGATTACTCTCTGTGGAGACAAAGAGGTTTGTAATCTCAGGGTTCCCATCAGCTTCACATCCACAAGAAACTAATAATTCTACAGGCGCATATTTCATCAAAATAATAAGAAAAAAGTGCACTTTGGTTTAAAAATTGAACCTTTGCCTCAACCGTCTCACTTAATGCTGATGGAAATTCAGATGAAAATTGGCCTCCCATACTTAACAGTTTAGAAACAACGCAGAGATATCAAATATGAAAAAACAACAAAGAAAGTCCTTCAGTTGTTGCTCCTGTTAGATATGCTTTTGACTATAGCGATGCAAAATTTTAGACAGGACATGAACACCGCATTTTGAAAACCCATTACAAAGGGAGTAACCTTCAGCTCACTCAAAGGCAACAACAATAGCAGCTCTTCGCAATCTGTAATATGCTTCTGGGAATTAACTGGGATAAAGGTGGGTATGTATCAACAGCACAAGGAAAGTGGTCATGTGCTTGTTATTTGACTGTAAACTCGATTAGCAAGCTTCGTGAAGGAAGTTGAATAATTAAGTGATTACAATGGAGTGGGGTTCCATTGACAGTGGAGTGTATGCATGTGCCAGTACAAAGGGACGATGAGATTATTAAAGAGACTGAAGCATGTGGGAAGTGAGAATTCTTCACTAGCGGGTGGCACAGTGGTTAGCACTGCTGCCTCACACCGCCAGAGATCCGGGTTCAATTCCCACCTCAGGCAACCGTCTGATGTGTTTGCACATTCTCCCAGTGTCTGCATGGACTCCAGGTGCTCCGGTTTCCTCCCACAATCCAAAGATGTGCAGGTCCAGTGAACTGTCCGTACTAAATTGCCCATAGTATTAGGCGAAGGGGTAAATGTAGAGGAATGGGTCTGGGTGGGTTGCTCTTTGGAGGGTCGGTGTGGACTTGTTGGGCCGAAGGGCCTGTTTCCACACTAAGTAATCTAATCTAGCCTGCTACATATTCAGTTGTAACTCACAGAAGCTATGCAAATATATAACTTCAAAAAAAAAGGATAAAAAAACTTTGCAATGTTACAGGAACAGTAGAAGCAATTCTGAAAGAGTTCGAGGTACGATGGAGCAAATGTCTCAAACTAACTGGATAACTAAAAACAGTTTCTATTAGTGGAATGGATCAAATGTCTACAAGTCCCTTTTATTCAGGTCTCTTGGCGCTTGGAAAACTGCACTCCGCGTACCTGCTGGTTTCCTATTGTATTTGAGGACTTCACAAAGGACAAGCTTGTTCGGATCCTTCCGGAAAGGATCCCGGAACATGGCTGATGGGATGAGGTACATGTCACTATTGGATCCTTCTGACTGATACGTGCTCGATCCATCAAAGTTCCACTCTGGGAGATCTGCAAGAGAAAGGACAAATACACGTCTCATGGTCGTCAAAGGTAAAATGCAGCACGCACACACAAAGAGTATTATTTATATATGGAGCTTGTGAAGAGGCCTACACATAGGCAGCTCTGGAGCAAGTTTCACTTTAATCTGGAGACTGAAAACGGAATGTTGGATTATTTGAGGAGTCATTTGTTCAGCAAAGTGATTAATTTCTTTCTAATATTTATATGTTTAATGTTTCCCCCCTTTTGCCTACTTAAATCTTTTGGTAAGGAGAGAGTTTATTTTTATATAAAAAGGTTCTATTGAAAGCTTCTTTTTCTTGGTTTAAATGTCACTGGAGACATTAAAGAGACAGAGCGAGATAACTAGTAGGTTTAGAGAAGGGATTACACTGCAGGATCAGTCTGGAAAGGTAAGTGGGTTGTTCAGACGTCTCCTGCTTGCCATTTATCTCTCGAGCAGATATTCCGTTTTGAGTACTGTTGAAAGAGTCTCAGAAAAATGGAAGTGGTAGTCAGAACTTGGGCATTAAGAGCAAATCGTCAAGATTTAAAACAATAATTGTCATAGGGTACGCTCCTGTCAGGGGCAAGCAGGAGATTGATGCTTACCACTGCACACAATCTAGGACACTATGTTGCTTTCCTGGTGCCAGGGTTAAGGAGGCCTCAAAATGTTTGAAGCAAAAGGGGAGAGCGAGAATCCGCAAGTTGCTATACCCATCGGTAGGAATGACAGTTCGGGAAAGGGATTCAGGCTTGCAGAGGGAATATAAAGAGGTTAGGTCAAAGGTTACAAAACAGATCAAAAATAGTAATCTCTAGTTTATTTGCAGTGCCAAGTTGTAATGAGGGAAGGAACACAAGGACAGAGGAGATAAATCAGTGGCTGAAGATGAGGTGCAACATACAGGGATTATGGTTCTTGGATCATTGGGATCTCTTGTAGGACAGAGAAGACCTGTTCTAAAACAGATGGGTTTCACCTGAACTGGAAAGGGACCAATATCCTGGTGGGGAGATTAGTTCTATCTTGGCAGCTTGTAAAGGTTTAGAGAGTGCGTAGAGACTTTCTCAGTAACCGTGAAAATTGAAAAAAAAAGAGGATGATGATTCTGAAATCAGAAAAGAGCAAGTTAGTTAGAAAAGACAGAAGAACAAGTCCGAGAACGAAATAACTCACATTAATCCTGCATTTATTTCAATGGGGATGTGATAGATCATGGGTCTGGAACATTGTAGCTATGACAGAGGCTTGGGCTGAGAGAAGGACAGGACTGGCAGTTACATGTTCCAGGATTTAGATGTTATAGGAGAGATAGAAAGGGAGACAAGAGAGGATGCTGTGGCATTTTTGATTCAGGAAATCTGCAATTACTGTAATTAAAGACAACATTTCTGAAGAATCATTTACTAAAAATATATGGATTGAAATTAGAAATAAAGACAGGGATGATCACCTTGATGGGATTGTACTATAGGCCCTCCAATAATTAGAGGGAAATTGAGAAACAAATATGTAGAGATCTCAGATATATGCAAGAATAAATGGCTGTAATAGTAGGGGATTTTAATTGTCCAAGCATTGACTGGGACTGCCATATCCCATTAAGCAGTTGGGTGGTGAAGAATTTCTTAACGGTTTTCAGGAATATTTTGTTTATATAAATATAGATGTTTCAAAAGCAGTACATATTACCTCTTTGGTAATGTGAAAGTGCTTCTATAAGAGAAGTAGCAAAACTATTTTCCTTGGGGAATAAGGCAGGGCAAGTGATTGAACGGTTAGTAGGGGAACACTAAGTCTAGTGATCATAAGTAATAGTTTTAAAATAGTTACGGTTTAGGATAAGTCTGCCATAAAAGTCAAAGCTCTTAATTGGAATAAGGGTATGAAACAAGAACTCAAAAAATTTAATTGCAGGAGACTGTTCCCAGATAAAAGGGACAACACAAGTGGGAGGCCTTTAAGCATGTGATAACAAGTTCAGAGGCATTATGTTCCTGTAAAGAGAGTGAAGGCAAGACTGGTAAGATTAGGGAACAACAGATGAATTAAGATATTGTTCTATTCAAGAAGAAGAAAGAATCATGTATTAGATATAGACAACTGGGGTGAGTTGAATCTCTTGAAAAGTATAAAGAGTCTGTGGAGCATTCTTGAGAAGGAAATCAGGAAGGCAAAGAGTGGATATGAAATACCCTGGGCAGGTAAGGTCAAAGATAATCCAGAAAGATTCTACATATACATTAAGAATGAGAGCGCAACTATAGAGAGTCGGGTCCCTTAAAGATCAATTAGGTTGTCTTTGCGTTGAACATCAGGAGATGGGAGAGATATTAAGTGAATATTTTATGTCAGCTTTTATTGTTGAGAAAGAAATGCAGGCTGGAGAACTCAGGGAAATAAATATAGATGTTTCAAAAGCAGTTCACGCTTCTTCATTCAATTCTCATGCATGAGAATCACTACACCTCACTATGTTGGATTTGACAGGCAGTCCAATGTCTGGAAATGGATTTCCAAAAGCAGAGAGCTTCACAATTAGGTTTTACATTGTATGGGGCATTAACGCAATCATGCTCGTCATTTCCATACACAGACTCGGAAATACATTCCAAAGCTGGCTCTAGCAGGACACTAACATCTTCGATGGGGTTAAAGCAACTTGAAATAACTACTACATTTGTATGGTGATGCTTATGTGGATAGGAAAAATGAGATAAATCAAAATGTAGAAGTTATCTTGGCTTCATTTGTCGCTGAATCTCAACTTTGACACAGTGGGCTGCATCACGGTGGTTTGAATGCATCACACTCCCAAATATTTCCCCCCCACAAAATGTTTACAAAAGAGGAGAGCTCAGCATGCACGCAACCTTATAATATGCCAAACACCTCCTGGTCTCCGCATCCGAGCAGCTTGGGAAAGGATGTGTGCATGCCGAACTCCTCTTATTTGTAAACATTGAAGGGAATATTTGGGAGTGGGATGCATTCAAGGAAAGTGGGAAGGAGGGAACAAAAGTCAGCAAAAAAAAAAAAGGTTCCCGTTCTTCATTACTTACCCAGCAGCTTACTGGAGAAAAAAGTGCACCTTAGTGGAGATCTGGGATGGAAAGGGAACACCAGATGTGGTAGCAAGTGTTAAAATAACCTGCCCACACATGCATGAACTTGACCACTTGGAAAAGGAGCGCAAGTTGACAAAAAAAAGCAGAGGAATAAAACATGCTCAAGGCCATTCGAATACACTCAACAAAAATAGGTCTGTTCCTATCTGCACCAAATGTCCTCCCCCACACCCCCCCCCCCTCCAAAATTAAACACACAAATGTGATTCAACACAAAAGCTACCCAATCGATCTGTATTCTCGGTGAGGGCAGTAAGGGCTGGTTTTGGGAGGGACTTCTATTGCAGGGTTTCTTGACTTCACGTCGGGACCCTGAAGTCTCCCATTTAGCATGAGCAGGGGGTGAAGTGTGTATCAGAGAGCAGTTTTAGTATCCGAATCGGAGACTGTCAGTCAACGTCGGAGAGACAGAGAGAGAGGCGAGTGTGAAAGCTCCCCTTACCAGCAATGTTCTTGGGCTCCTTGTCCAAGGTCTTGGTTTTACACCGCACAGCCTCCCCAGTGCCATCGATCCAGATGTACATGGCCTGCACCTTGCCGTCCTGGGGCAGCTCCATGTAGTTTTTCTTTACAATCTTGCTGAGGTTGGCGCTGGCTGAAGTGGCCATCTTGTAGGTCTGCCAGAAAGTCAGAGAGGGAGGTGGGGAGAGGGGGAAAAAAAAAAGAGGAAAGCAGCAAGGAAATGGACGGCATTAGAGCTGGAGCCACATGGCATTCTCACACACAGAGACAGAGAGAGAAACCGCACGGACTGTAATTCTCCAGGGCAGGGGCTAAACCACTGTTTGCTTTCATTAGAAAGAACTAGACGGCGGGTAGAGAGGAATTGCAAACAAAACGGCAATTTGCAGAACAAAGGAAAATTAAACGCTGCGTAAATGCGGTGGCTGAGTGTATTTTCCCTCTCTCTCTGGAGAGGGAGGGAAATTCAATTGTGCATCATGGAATGGACAGATCCCAGGATTTCCTATGGAGAGGCGTGTAGAATATCTCAAATTCCCCTCGGCAGGGGTGCAGATTCAATTTCTAATTTGGGGGGGAAAGAGTTTGCAGCGTTTAAACACAAGTCTATGACGGCCGTGCAGATCCCAGGCTGGATTTTAGACAGAGGGACATGCAGGGTTGTCGAATGCATTTTCTTCTTCTTTGTGGGGGAGGGGGGGGGGGGGGTTGAAAGAGAAGGTTTATGGCGGCTGTACAGATCCCAGACAGAGACAGGAGAGAGACTGAGGGGGGGGGGGGGGAAATACCAACAGATGTTGACTTACACGTATCCAGATAGGCGTGACGGGGTGTGGCAAGGGCACCGTTTGAGGATAGCCCCCAAGCCTGCCCCACACAGAGGGGGGGTTTCTGCAGGCAGTCCATCTACAGACCCTCTGGATCATCACTGCCACGCAGAGCCAGGCCTGCATCACGGAGCATGCAAAAAAAAACACCCCAGCCCCTCGCTACATTCTCATTGCAACTGAGACCATCCGGCGTTGGAACATGCAACATTTTATTTTAAAGCAAGCCCCAATTAAAATATTTTTTTTTGCCCAAACCTGATCAACTCTGACGCATGCAAATCAGGCCATGCATAACTTGCCATCACCACTAGCAGCACCTCCTTCCCCCCCAATCGAACTCAACAAATTCCTGAACCCCCTTATTCGAGTCTGCTGAGTTAAACCTACATGTTGGTTCCGCCAATTCGTCGGCTGGACATTGCCACATTTTTTTACCAGAAACAGGAAACACCGTGAGATCCGCATTCTCCAGCACAAATTGACTACAAAAACAAAACGCCCAATTATTACAAATAACAAGTGTCGCTTCTCCGGGACAATCTTACTGAAGTCGGAGATACTGGGAGGAGGAGGGGAGGGGGGAAAAAAAAACATCACGTTTGTTTGTGTTCGCAGAAGATTGTGTATTTTTTTAAAAAAAACTAAAACAGAAAACAGTAGCAGCAACACATACTGAAGCAGCAGCTGCAGCAACAGAAAACAGGCTAACTCTGAAAGCAAACAGAGTGATGATGGATTCAGTGACTCACTCTCCCTTCCCGGTGGGTTTAGGGTCAGTTACCTTTTCTGATGTGTTGGTACAGGTAATTCGGGTCCTCTTCGCTATCCTTCGCTCTGTTGTTATCACATTCAGATCCACATTGCAAAAGGGTTCGGGAGGTACTTGGGGTATATGAAGGAAAAGGCCCTACATTTATAATATGTCCAGGGCGCTCATTGGCGCCGGCGAAACGTGATCGCTTCGTGCAGCAGACTCATGTTGAGCGACTAGTGACTGGAGGAAATTTCCATTGCTCAGATCCCTCCCCCCGCCCCCCCCTCTCTTTCTATCTATCTTCTCCTCCCTTCCCCCTTCTCCCTCTCTCTCTCTCGCACACAAAAACTAGGCGAGTGGGGGAAGGGAGAGCCATTTCTGCGTTGCATAACAAACCGAAAATAACATCCCGACTTCAGCTCCTGGCTTCTAACGGGACTGGGAGAGTTCCCTGATCTCTCAATTGCCAGCGTTTGCAAATGTCCCGCCCCGCCATCTCAAAGCAGAAAGGGCCAGAAATTGTTGAATGTTTTATTTTTGCTGTTTTGTTATCAGGACTACAAACTGCAAAGGCGAACAGTAGCCCCCTTCTGCCAGTGCAGCAGCTGTGGGTCAGAACGCACGACAGCAGCTTTCTCTGAAGATGCACTGGCACATAGCACTGGAAACTGATACAATCAAACCGCCTTGCCCGCTCAGGCAAACACTGAGTCGGAATTGAACCCGTCACCTGTAGAGCAGCCAGCGAGAAGCTAGTCTCTCACAAAGGCGTGGGTTCACTGCGTTCAGCACAAATACCAGCGCTATTATTTCGCTGTGTAACGCTGAAAGAGTGCTGCACTGTCGGAGAGTCAGTGCTGAGGGAGTGCTGTATTGTCAGGGTCTGTGCTGAGGGAGTGCTGCACTGTCAGAGGATCAGTACTGAGGGAGTGCTGCACTGTCGGAGGGTCAGTACTGAGGGAGTGCTGCACTGTCGGAGGGTCAGTACTGAGGGAATGCTGCACTGTCAGAGGGCCAGTACTGAGGGAGTGCTGTACTGTCGGAGTCAGTACTGAGGGAGTGCAGCACTGTCAGAGGGTCAGTACTGAAGGAGTGCTGTACTGTCGGAGAGTCAGTACTGAGGGAGTGCTGCACTGTCGGAGGGTCAGTACTGAGGGAGCACTGCACTGTTGGATGGTCAGTACTGAGGGAGTGCTGCACTGTCGGAGGGTCAGTGCTGAGGGAGTGCTGTACTGTCGGAGGGTCAGTACTGAGGGAGTGCTGCACTGTCAGATGGTCAGTGCTGAAGGAGTGCTGCACTGTCGGAGGGTCAGTACTGAGGGAGCGCTGCACAGGACATTGCTTTGTAATTCACTTGACAAAGATATTGAGATTTAATGTAAAACTGTAAATATGTGTTACTGAGCTTAAAGCTGAGATGTATTAAAATTGCTTTCGATATTCACATCCGAGTGGAAGTTAAATTCCATGTATAATGTAGAGCTTCGAGTGTTGTGGTCTGCACTGCCTTGCGCCTGTTACTGATTTGCCATGTGATTTGCTCGTTTCATTTCAATGACTATGAGGCTGGGTATTATTAGAAGTAAGTGAGGACTGCAGATGCTGGAGATCAGAAAAAGCACAGCAGGTCAGGCAGCATCCGAGGAGCAGGAGCGTCGTCGTTTCAGACAAAAGCGCCTCATCAGGAATGAGGCTGTGATCCGAGGGGCTGGAGAGATAAACGTGGGGCTGGGGGGAAGGAAGCTGTGAGTGCGATGCGTGGATGGAGGTACGGGTAATGGTGATAGGTCTGAAAGGAAGGTGGAGCCGATAGGTGGGAAGGATGATTGACAGATGGGATAGGTCATGAGGGCAGTGCCCAGTTGGAAGGTTGGATCTGGGATAAGGGGGGGGGGAAGGGAAATGAGGAAACTGGTGAAATCCACATTGATGCCCTGGGGTTGGAGATGGAAGATGAGACGTTCTTCCTCCAGGCGTCGGGTGGTGAGGGAGTGGCGATGGAGGAGGCCCTGGACTTGCATGTCCTTGGTGGAATGGGAGGGGAAGTTGAAGTGTTTGGCCACGGGGCAGTGGGGTTGGGTGGTGTAGGTTTTCTGAAGCACTCTGTGAGTAGGGGTCCTGTCTCCCCAATGGAGAGGAGACCGCATCGGGAGCAAAAATGATGTGTGGATGTACAGGTAAAACTTTGATGGATGTGGAAGGCTCCTTTAGGGCCTTGGACAGAGGTGAGGGAGGAGGTGTGGGCGCAATTCCTGCAGCGGCAGGGTAAGGTGCCAGGATGGGAGGGTGGGTTGTAGGGGGTGTGGACCTGACAAGGGAGTTGCGGAGGGAGTCTTTTCGGGAAGCGGATAGGGCTGCAGAGGGGAATATATCTCTGGTGGTGGGGTCTGTTTGTAGGTGGCGAAAATGGTGGAGGATGATGCGATGTATACGGAGGTTGGTGGGGTGGAAGGTGAGCACCAGAGGGGTTCTGTCCTTGTCATGGTTGGAGGAGTGGGGTTTGAGGGCAGAGGTGCGGGACGTGAATGAGATGCGTTGGAGGGCATCATCGACCACGTGGGAGAGGAAGTTGTGGTCTTTAAAGAAGGAGGCCATCTGATGTGCTCTGTGGTGGAACTGGTCCTCCTGGGAGCAGATACGGCGGAGGCAGAGGAATTGGGAATAAGGGATGGCATTTTTACAGGATGCAGGTTGGGCAGAGGTGTAGTCCAGGCAGCTGTGGGAGTAGGTGGGTTTGTAAAAGATGTCAGTGTGGCGTCGGTCAGTGTGGAGAGGGAGAGGTCCAGGAAGGGGAGGGAGGTGTCCGGGATGGTCCAGGTGAACTTAAGGTGGGGGTGGAATGTGTTGGTGAAGTTGATGAACTGTTCAACGTCCTGGCGGGAGCATGAGATGGGGCCGATGCAGTCATCAATGTAGCAGAGGAAGAGGTGGGGAGTGGTGCCGGTGTAACTGCGGAATCTGGACTATTCCATGCAACCGACAAAGAGACAGGCATAGCTGGGGTATTATTAGAGCCAGTCACCAACTAGCATAGCATTGGGCTTCTTCAGACTGTACCCCTGCCGAGACCAGTGTTCCCTTCTGCTGCCGCTGAGAGTAATCACATAGGGGATTCAGCACTGGCCACGTCCCATTGCCCTCTCACAAAAAGCTGACACAGCTCGGATTTGCGGTTTCCTATCACTGGAAGGTTGACGGGGCTGGTTTCGGTGCGTAGAGTGAACTTTGTCATCCCATAAAAGTGTTAAAGTCAGGCCAACCTCATGTCATGGGGGCTTTGTGGTTACCGAGGAAGGGATAAAGTCGACAAATCTCCAATCTCCTCCCGCTGATTGTGCAAAACCAAAAATGCTTGGCAGCAAGATCAGCTGCAGGAAGTCGGCTGCAGAGTCTTGTGACAGGCTTTGAAGGATTTGTTGACGTCCTGGAAACAGCAGTTCGTTCTCCGAAAAGGATTTCACATTTCATTCAATAGGATAAAAAAAACCCGGTCAATTTCCTTTTCTAACATCTCATATCCCTCTCTTTTCTCCTGATGGGCACAGACCTCACTGCCCTCCCTCTCCTGAAGGGGCTGACCCTCACTGGGGGGCACAGAGCCCACTGCCCTCCCTCTCCTGGAGGGGCTGACTGTGCCTGGTTACAGATAATACCCCCTTTTGCCAATATCACAGGTTTGGAGTGCCAGAGTAACTGTTGCTGTGGTTGCTCTGCTCTCTGATGCTGCCACCTACTGACCTGCTGTTATACTGCGGACTGGATAAGCCCTCCCAAAGGGGCAAATCATTCATGGAGTCGGTTGTACAGCACGGAAACACACCAACTTATTCCTTTTGACCAGATATCCTCAATTAATCTCGTCCCACTTGCCAGCATTCAGCCCATATCCCTCTGAACCCTTCCTATTCATAAACCCACTTCGATGCCTTTTAAATGTTGTGATCGTACCAGCCCCCACCACTTTACGTTAAAAATCACACAACAACAGGTTTATCTGGAAGCATTAGCTTTCGGTTCTTTACACAGAAAGTGGTGGGTGTGTGGAATGCAGTGCCAGAGGTGAGAGTACAGTCAGCTTCATTAGGGACATTTAAGAGCCTCATTGGGATATGCACATAGAAAGTAGGTTAGCTGGATCTTAGACTAGGCTAAAAGGGAGGCACAACATCGAGGGCCAAATGGCCTGTACTATGCTGTACTGTTCTATGTTCTACTCTGGCAGCTCATTCCATACACACTCCACCTTCTGAAGGGTGAAAATGTTGCCCTCTCACCTTAAATCTGTGCCCTCTAGTTTTGGACTCCCCCACCCCGGGAAAAAAAAGAGACCTTGGCTGTTCACTTTATCCATGCCCCTCATGGTTTTATAAACCTCTATAAGGTCACCCCTTAACCTCCGATGCTCCAGGGAAAATTAACCGAGCTCATTCAGCCTCTCTCGATAGTTCAAACCGTCCAACCCAGAAACAACCATGCAAATCTTTTCTGAACACTTTCAAGTTCAACAACATCTCCCCTGTAGCAGGAAGACCAGAATTGATTGCAGTCTCCTAAAGCTGGCCTAACCAATGTCCTGTACAGCTACAACATTCATTTTCCCGTGAGCCTGGTGCAGGCTCTGTGGTGACACTGCCGAGCCCCTTGGCCGTCTCTGGCAGTCACAGTGGCCTCTTAGAGTCATAGAGATGTACCGCATAGAAACAGACCCTTTGGTCCAACCCGTCCATGCCGACCAGATCTCCCAACCCAATCTAGTCCCACCTGCCAGCACCCGCCCCATATCCCTCCAAACCCTTCCTGTTCATATACCCATCCAAATGCTTTTAAATGTTGCAATTGTACCAGCCTCCACCACTTCCTCTGGCAGCTCATTCCATACACGTACCACCCTCTGCGTGAAAAAGTTGCCTCTTAGGTCTCTTTTATATCTTTCTCCTCTCACCCTAAACCTATGCCCTCTAGGTCTGGACTCCCTGACCCCAGGGAAAATACTTTGCCTATTTACCCTACCCATGCCCCTCATGATTTTATAAATCTCTAATAGGTCAGCCCTCAGCTCCGACGCTCCAGGGAAAACAGTCCTCACCTGTTCAGGCTCAAATCCTCCAACTCTCGCAACATCCTTGTAAATCTTTTGTGAACCCTTTTAAGTTTCACAACATCTTTGTGGGCGGCACAGTGGTTAGCACTGCTGCCTCATAGCGCCAGAGACCCGGGTTCAATTCCCACCTCCGTCTGTGTGGAGTTTGCACGTTCTTGCTGTGTCTGCGTGGATTTCCTCTGGGTGTTCTGGTTTCCTCCCACAGTCCAAAAATGTGCAGGTTAGGTGAATTGGCCATGCTAAATTGCCTGTAGTGTTAGGTGTAGGGGAATGGGTCTGGGTGGGTTGCGCTTCGGCGGGTCGGTGCGGACTTGTTGGGCTGAAGGCTGAAGGGTCTGTTTCCACACTGTAAGTAATCTAATTTTTCTGATAGGAAGGAGACCAGAATTGCAAGCGATATTCCAACAGTGGCCTAACCAATTTCCTGTACAGCCGCAACATGACCTCCCAACTCCTGTACTCAATATGCTGACCAGTAAAGGAAAGCATACCAAACGCCTTCTTCACTATCCTATCTACCTGCACTTGTTGCCATCTATGGGATAAAACACCTCCCAACTCTTCTGGTGGGGGGGGGAATGGGGAATTGGTGGGTGGAGTCAAATCCTCCAGCCTGCCTAGACATAAATGTTGGCATTTTCCTGTTGCACAAATATGTAAGAAACAAATTCATCAATGTGCTGTTCCCTGCCATGGAAACAGGAATACATTAAGGCAAATTAATCTTGCTGAGTCTATCTCTTTTGTAATCACCGGGAACTACATTGGTGCAGCAGGCAGGAACCGGAATCCAATCTGTGCACTACCATGGAGAGTGTAAAGTTCACAGACACTTTATGAAGGAGACTTCCATGTTTTCCACTTTGTACAGGGACCTCTCAGCGTAGTCTTCATTTTCTTCACTGGATGCGTTTGAAGAAGAGAGAATTTAATCATCTTGAATAGCTCAAAATGAAATCTGCCTTCAAGCATGAGCAGAAATTACAATCAAGCCAGCTCATGGATTACTTTCAAATCAATCAACAAAACAGATGTCTGTTTGAAATGAGAATGATCAGGTTCATCTGACAGAAGCAGTCTCTGCATTTTCCATTTAATTTCTTAATCCTTCTCAGAACCAAAAAAGGAGACAACCTTCTGTAACCCGCTTACAAATTCTCTAAGGTCACTCCTGTCTGGCTGGGATGTTTGAATCCACTTGCCTGAAGTCTTGCCAATCCCTGGGTGACCCATGCAGCAATTTCCAAGTGAAATCAGCACTCCCAAGTCAGACAGATGTAAACGTGTGTGGAAATCATTGAATCCCTACAGTATGGAAGCAGGCTATTCGGCCCATCAAGCCCACACTGGCCCCCAAAGAGCATCCCACCCACACCACACCACAACCCTTCCAATAACCCTCTATTCCCGAGCCATAATCCACCCAGCCTGCACATCTCTGGAGACTATGGGTAAGTTAACATGGCCCAGGCACCTATCATGCACATCATTGGACTGGGGGAGGAAACCCATGCAGACATGGGGAGAACATGCAAACTCAACACAGATAGTTACCCGAGGCTAGAATTGAACCCTGGACCCTGGCGCTGTGTGTGGCAGCAATGCTGACCACCGAGCCTCTGTGCTGCCCCAATGGGATGTCCCATGGGAGCCTCACTTGGTCTGTTACCCATCAGGGAAAAAAGATTTCCCTGTACAGGGCATTGCTTAGGCCACCTTTGCATTCAATTCTAGTCTCCCTGCTACAGGGAAGATGTTAGGCGAAAGTGAGAACTGAAGATGCTGGAGATTAGAGTTGAGAGTGTGTTGCTGGAAAAGCACAGTGGGTCAGGCAGCATCCGAAGAGCAGGAGAATCGACTTTTCGGGCAAAAGGCCTCATTCTTGATGAAGGGCTTATCCCCGAAGCGTCAATTTTCCTGGTCCTCGGATGCTGCCTGACCTGTGCTTTTCCAGCACCACACTCTCGACTGGGAAGAGTTGTTAAACTTGGAAGTGTTCAGCTGCTTAAGTGGTGGATCTAATTTCCATAGTGTTGCTCCCATCCATTGTGATCCAAGGTTAGTGTTAATACCACATTCCAGTTTTCACAGAACTTTGGAAAACTGAGGAATGGCTGTTACTTCATCCATAAAAATTTGTTGACCACCTGAGCATAGTTCTTCTTCAACGTTAAGCCATAGTAACGCAGACAAAATACTTCGGATGCTGGAGATCTGAAACAAATACAGAAAATGCTGGAGAAATTCAGCAGCATCAGTGGAACGAGAGAGAAACAGGGTTCACGTTTTGAACCCAGGATGACTTCTTCAGAACTCCTTTTCAGTCGACTGTTTCAATCTTTATCTCCAATTTAGATTAGATTAGATTACTTACAGTGTGGAAACAGGCCCTTCGGCCCAACAAGTCCACACCGACCCGCCAAAGCGCAACCCACCCATACCCCTACATTTATCCCTTTACCTAACACTACGGGCAATTTATCCTGGCCAATTCACCTAACCTGCACATCTTTGGACTGTGGGAGGAAACCGGAGCACCCGGAGGAAAGCCACACAGACACGGGGAGAATGTGCAAACTCCACACAGTCAGTCGCCTGAGTCGGGAATTGAACTCGGGTCTCCGGCACTGTGAGGAAGCAGTGCTAACCACTGTGCCACCGTGCCGCCGTGTTGCTCCTCAGTCTGAGTTCAGGAATGTTTAGTTCCCAATGTTGGCTCGGGTGAAACGTAGAAATTAGGAGCAGGAGTAGGCCATTTGGCCCTTTGGGTCATTCAGTATGACCATGGCTGACCCTCTCTGTCAATGCCGTATTCCCATTTCTCCCCATCTCCCTTGATGCTGTTAAAATGTAAAATATTATCTCTTTTTCTTCTCGAACATATTCAGTCTCTTGTCCTCCACAGCCTTCAGTGGGAGAGAATTCTACGGATCGACCATCGTCCGAGTGAAGAAATGTTTCCTCATCTCAGTCCGAAATGGTCTATCCCATATCCCCCTGAGACTGTGTCCTCTGGTCCCAGACTCCCCACCCTGGGGAAACCTCCTCCCTACATTGAGTCTGTCCAGCCCGTTTTTATAGTTTTCCATCAGACCCCTGTCTCGTCCTTCTAAACTTGAGTGATTCCAGGCCCAGTTTTGCTCTCTTGCTATAGGACAGTCCCGTCATCCCTGGTACCAGCCCCACATACTCCCTCAATGGCAAGTATATCCTGTCTTTGGTGGGGAGACATAAACTGTACACTGGTGTGGTCTCACCAAAGCCCTGTTTAATTGCACTAAGTCATTCCAACTTCTGAACTCAATGCTCTTGCAATCAAGGTCAATATATCTTTGCTTTCCTAATTACTTGCCTGTCTGATTTCATTGACTGACGTACAAAGGCTCCCAGATCCCTTTGCACATCTACACTTCCCAATATATCACCATTCAAATAATATTCTGTCTTTCTGGTTTTCACACTGCAGTGAATAACTTTACGTTTCACCACGTTTTTTCCCCCCACTTAGTCCACTTGTCTAAATCACCTTGAAGCCTCCTTGCCTCCTCCTCTCAACACACAATCCCGCCATATTTTGTGTCATCATCAAACTGGAAATGTTGCATGTGGTTCCCATATCCAAATGAAGCTATGCTTCGGTCAACACTAGGCCTCTCTATTAGAAAGACTGTTTCTTGTTTTGCAATGTTATTTCTCAGTTGTCAAACCAGGACACAGTGGCTCAATGGTTAGCACTGCTGCCTCATGGTGCTAGTGACCCGGGTTGGATTCTAGCCTTGAGCAACATGTCGCTTTGGAGTTTGTATGTTCTCCCTGTTTTGTGTGGGTTTCCACCAAGTGCTCCAATTTCCTTCCATAATTAATGATGTACAGGTTGGGTGGATTGGTTCTGTTAAATTGCTCTGTAATGCGCAGGCTAGGTGGATTCAAGGTCATGGGGATAGGGTGAGGTTTGGGAACGCTCTTCAAAGAGTCATGCAGACTTGATGGGAGGAACAGCCCCCTTCCCCCCTGTAGTGATTCTATTTTGGGATATGTTGTAATCAATTTTGTCTACAAGTTATTCATGATTGAAAACAAATCCAAGATCTTATGGACAGGTTCATTTCTGTTTGACTGCATTTAGCAAATATTACTAGAACAAGTCCCTTCAGCCCTTGATGTTGTGCCGGCCTTCTATCCTACTGTAAGATCAGACTAACCTACATTCCCCTCATTGTACAATCTTCCATGTGTCTATCCAAGAGGCAGTTAAATGTCCCTTTGTGTTCTTACAGATCAGGCTGCAGAGTCTAAGTTCTAGTTAGGGCCTACCTAGAGATTGGTGCCAACTTTTGGTCTCCACGCTCAAGGAAGGATGTGAGAGTTCTCAAGAGAGTGCAGGGGAGATTACCAGAATGGGCCCAGTGAGGAGGGAATTTACTGACAAGGTTCAGTTGGGGAAGCTGGGGGAAAGGCTTCATCTTCTACCTTGGGACCCTTCAACCACATAGCATCAACACTGACTTCACTCGTTTCCAAATTTCCCCTCCCCCCACCTCATCCCAGATCCAAGCCTCCAAGTCGACACGACATTCTTGACCTGTCCATCTTCCTTCCCACCTAACCACACCACCTTCCCCACCAACCTATCACAGTTACCACCCATCTGCATCCCCCTATCACCTTCCCAGCTGTTTTGCCCCTCCAGTCCCACCCCCACCCCCCCTTTTATCTTGTAGCTCCCCTCCCCCCCCTCCACATGCCTGAAACGTTGGCTCTCCCTGCCCCTCGGATGCTGCCTGCCCCGCTGTGCTTTTCCAGCACCACACTTTTCGACTCTGACTCTCCAGCATCTGCGGCCCTCACTTCCTCTTTGTTCTCCGTGGAGCAAAGGAGGTTGAGGGGAGGTTTGATTGAGGTGGATGGGATTATCAGGGGTTTGGACAAGGGAAACAAAGAAAGCTGCTCCCATTGGCTGATGGTACAGGGCCTAGGGGAGGGTCGGGTACGTTTTGGCACCGTCCTTTTGGCATCACTCATTTGGCCCCACCGTTTTGGCTCTAAACTATTTTGGCGCTCATTACTTTGGCGCTGAGCTGTTTTGGCGCCAATTCAGAATTAAAAAAAAGTCTTGTTTGGTTAAAAAAGAACATAGAACATTACAGCGCAGTACAGGTGCTTCATACTAGGTCATACTAATCTGAAGCCCATCCCACCTACATTATTCCATGTACGTCCATATGCCTGTCCAATGATGACTTAAATGCACTTAAACTTAGTGAATCTACAACTGTTGCAGGCAAAGCATTCCATACCCTTAAATCTCCCCTCACTTTAAAGTTGTGTCCCCTCGTGTTTGCCGCCCCCATACTTGGAAAAAGGCTCTCCCTGTCCACCCTACCTCACCCTCTGATTATCTTGTATGTCTCTATTAAGTCGCCTCTCAACCTTCTTCTCTCTAACGAGAACAGCCTCAAGACCCTCAGCCTTTCCTCATAAGACATTCCTTCAATACCAGGCAACATCCTAGTAAATCTCCTCTGCATCCTTTCCAAAGCTTCCACATCCTTCTTATAATGTGGTGACCAGAACTGTACACAATACTCCAAGTGTGGCATACCAGAGCTTTGTACAGCTGCAGCATAACTTCCTGGTTCTGGAACACAATCCCTCTATTAATAAAGGCCAAAACACTGTATGCCTTCCTGACAACCCTGTCAATCTGGTTGGCAACTTTCAGGGATCTGTGTAAATGGACACCGAGATCTCTCTGCTCATCTGCACTCCCAAGAATCTTACCATTAGCCCAGTACTTTGCATTCCAATTACTCCGTCCAAAGTGTATCACCTCACACTTGTCCACATTAAACTCCATTTGCCACCTCTCAGCCCAACTCTGCATCCTATCTATGTCTCTCTGCAACCTACTACATCGTTCGTCACTATCCATAACTCCACCAACCTTAGTGTCGTCCACAAATTTACTAACCCACCCTTCTAAGCCCTCATCCAAGTCATTTATAAAAATGACGAACAACAGTGGACCCAACACCGACCCTTGTGGTACGCCGCTAGTAACTGGACACAAAGATGAACATGTTCCATCAACTACAACCCTCCGTTTTCTTTCAGCAAGCCAATTACTGATCCAAACTGCTATATCTCCCACAATCCCATTCCTCTGCATTTTGTATAATAGCCTACCGTGGGGAACCTTATCGAACGCCTTGCTGAAATCCATATACACCACATCAACCGGTTTACTCTCATCAACCTGTTTGGTTACTTTGTCAAAAAACTCAATAAGATTTGTTAGGCACCACTTATCCTTCACAAACCATGCTGACTGTCCCTGATCAGATTATTCTTTTCTAGATGGTTATAAATCCTATCTCTTATAACCTTTTCCAACACTTTACCAACAACTGCAGTGAGACTCACTGGTCTGTAATTACCAGGGTTGTCTCTACTACACTTTTTGAACAAGGGAACCACATTTGCTTTCCTCCAGTCCTCAGGCACTATTCCGGTAGACAATGATGATTTGAAGATCAATGCCAAAGGCTCGGCAATCTCTTCCCTTGCTTCCCAGAGGATCCTAGGATAGATCCCATCTGGCCCAGGGGACTTGTCTATTTTCACACTCTGCAGTATTTCTAATACCTCTTCCTTGTGAACCTCAATCTCTTCTAGTCTAGATGCAAGTATCTCTGTACCTTCCTCGCCAACATTTTCATTTTCTATAGTGAACACTGTAGACTGATGACGCAATGTGATTTTCTCAACTAGCAAGAGTTGATAGTCAAAGCTGTAATGACTCGCTGTAGATTCAAATCTCATTTTGTAATGTTTTTCTCATTTAACAATTGTTAATAGTCATCTACTGCCTTGATGATACTTAAACCCTTCTGTCTTCACATTGGAAAGCTGTAATATAATTTTCTTTCTATTTTCTTGTAGAGCCCATACCAGAAATGGCTGAAAACATTCTAAGCAAAAGAGACAAACCAAAATTTTCACACGACGGTTATCTATATGTATTGGCGCCAAAACAGCTCAGCACCAAGTAATGAGCGCCAAAACAGTTTAGAGCCAAAACGGTGGGGCCAAATGATCGGCGCCAAAAGGGCGGTGCCAAATAGTCCCATTCCGCCTAGGGGACCCAGGTTGAAGGTACTGTGAGGAAAAACATTTTTCCACAGTGAGTGGTAATGACTTGCCCACGAGGGTTAGAGTTGGATTTGATGAATGATTTCAAAAGGAAATTGGATGGACACTTGAGGGAAATAATCTAGCAGAGGAGAGAGAGAGCGGGGAATGGGACTGACTGCATTACTCCACAGGGAACCAGCATGGGATCTTGCTGTGCCAATAACTTACACAACGGACTCACTCCACTTATGGAATGGATGCCGGTCTCGGAATAATTGCGTGCCATCTCTCATTTCAGGTTGCCACCTCACCTGCAATGCTTGTCGGGAGAAGGACAGTGTCTGAGACCTGGGCTCATCCTCCAGGCACCAGTGAGGAGCTGAATGAACAAAACCGCTTCAGTGTGGAGGGTAGAAGCTGCTTGGCGAGACATGTGACTGTGAAGCAAACACCTCAGCTTGTGTGTGTCTGTGTACGTGTGTGTGTGCATGTCTGTGTGTGTCTGTGTGTGTCGATGTGTGTGTGTCTGTGTGAGTCTGTGTGTGTGTGTGTGTGTGTGTGTGTGCGTCAGCGTGTGTGTGTCTGTTTGTGTATAATGACCAAAGGGGAGAAAGCAGGAATTGCTGAGTGTGAAGTGCAACAGTGACGCTCAGTGGCTGTTCATTGTATCATCACTGTCCAAGTCACAAAATGATATACAGGTACAGAAGGAGGCCATTCAGCCCCCAATGAACCTGGCCCACCATTCAATACTTCAATGTGTTTTACCCACTCCCTTCCCCATATCCCTGTACTGCTACTGGTCATCAGAAACCTAACAATCTATGACTTAAAAAACGTCAAAAATTCAAAGACTGAGATTCTAAGGGTCTTTTTGGCAAAGAATTCACAACTCTCTGAGTAAAATGACATGTCCTAAGTTCTATCCCCTCCTTTTTAAACTGTGTCCCCTGGTTCTAGACTCCCCAACCAAAGGGAGGTGATGGTATAGTGTTATTACCACTAGACCATTTGTCCAGAGATTCAGGTAACAGTCGAAGGACCTGCATTTGAATCTTGCCACAGCAGATGGTAGAACTTGAATTCAATAAAAATCTAGAATTACGATTCTAAGGATGACAACTGTTGATTGTCGTAAAAAACCCATCTGGTTCAGTAATGCCCTTCGGGGAAGGAAAGTGGCATCCTTAACTGGCTTGGCTTATGTGTGACTCCAGACCCACAGCAATGTGGTTGACTCTTAATGGCCCTCTGGGCACTAGGGATGGGCAATAAATGCTGGCCAGTGATGCTGCCATTCTGTGAATGAATAAAAGAAACCAAAGGTTTTTTGCATCTATCCCTTTCAGTATTTTGTCGGTTTCAATGAGATCACCTATTATTCTTTGAAACTGTGGGCCAATCACCCCTCGTACGCCAGTCCTACCATTCCTGAGACAAGTCTGGGGAGCCACTCCCTCTATGACAATAATATCTTTGCTGAGTTAAAGAGACCAACTGCAACCAGTGCAGTAGAGCCAAGCTCCTCTACAACTGAAGAGATACTTCACTATTCTCTTTCAGCATTCTATTGGGGCCCTGATGTCATGTTTCCTCAAACATTGCGGGAAGTAAGGGAGGAAATTGTGAGATTCCTTGCAGAAGTATTTGCATCATCTATAACTACAGGTGAGGTGCCTGATGACTGGAGGGTGGCTAATGTTGGATCTTTGTTGAAGAAAGACTGTAAGGAGAACTCACGGAGCTATACACCTGTGAGTCTGACTTCGGTTGTGAGTAAATTGTTGGAGGTGATTATAAAAAAAGGACATTTAGAGGGGCAAACATTGATTAAAGATAGTCAGTTTGGTTTTGTATGAGGAAAATCATATCTCACAAACCTGATTGAGTGTTTTGAGGACGTTATCGAAAGGACTGATGAGGGCAGAGCAGTGGAAGTTGTTTACTTTGACTTTAGTAAGCCCTTTGACAAGGTTCTGCATGGTGGACTAATTAGTAAAGTTAGGTCACGTGGGATTAAGGGTGAGCTTGTCAACTGGATACGAAATTGGCTTAATGATTACTTTAGATTACTTACAGTATGGAAACAGGCCCTTCGGCCCAACAAGTCCACACTGACCCGCCAAAGCGCAACACACCCAGACGCATTCCCCTATATTTACCCCTTCACCTAACACTATGGGCAATTTAGCATGGCCAATTCACCTGACCTGCACATTTTTGGACTGTGGGAGGAAACCGGAGCACCTGGAGGAAACCCACGCAGACACGAGGAGAATATGCAAACTCCACACAGAGAGTCGCTTGAGGTGGGAGACAGAATAATAGTGAATAATAGTGGAGAGTTGCCTTTCGGAGTGGATGCTAGTCACCAGCAATGTTCCACATGGATTGGTTCTGGGTTCTCATTTATTTGTCATTTGTATAAATGATTTGCATGAAAATATAGGAGGCTTGGTTAGTAAGTTTGAAGACGATAACAAAATTGGTGGCATAGTAGATAGTGTTAGAAATGGGGAAAAGTGTTGTTTTTACAGATATAGAAAAAGCATACAGAAAAGGGATACAGCAAGAGAACTATTAACCCTGCAGGTATTTAGGGACTTTTCAGTGTATAATTGTGGTTAATTAAATGCTAACTTTGGTGTGTAATTACTATAACAAAGAGTTCTTTTTGGTAAAATTATGCTTTTAGCAAAAAGCTGAGATAACTGGAATGCCTACAAAATGATACAAGTTAATGAAATGTCCGAGGATGGAATGTACCAGCAGAATTGATACAAAATGTTAAACCAGATCTAGATGTACTGTCGACAAAATGAATGTATGTGTCAGCACTTATAGAGAGGAAGGTTGCCAACCTGGGGAAGGGGGAAGTAACAAGGGTGGGGCGCAGCTGGGTAGTGGTCTGGCACAGTAAGAGAGATTGGGTAATTAGGAGTCTGGAGAGATGACCTCACTCAGCTCAAAGGGTATAACTGTACACTAACCTCAGTTCTAATTTGCTCATTTGTCTTGTGCAATTGCAGCTCGTACTTGCAAGTCCGTAATAAATTGTCTTGTTTCCAGTTTTGGTGGTCTCGTCTAAATTTTATTGAATTTTGTTTCTAACAAATAGTGAAGAAGATTTTCTAAGATAACAAAGGGATCTTGGTCAAATGGGTCAATAGGCTGAGAAATGGAGGACGGTATTGTAAGGTATTGCATTTTGGTAAAACAAACAAGAGCAGGGCTTATGCAATTAATGCTGAAAATGTGTTGCTGGTTAAAGCGCAGCAGGTCAGGCAGCATCCAAGGAACAGGAAATTCGACGTTTCGGGCAACAGCCCTTCATCAGGAATGAGGAGAGTGTGCCAGGCAGGCTAAGATAAAAGGTAGGGAGGAGGGACTTGGGGGAGGGGCGATGCAGATGTGGAAGGAGGTCAAGGTGAGGGTGATAGGCCGGAGTGGGGTGGGGGCGGAGAGGTCAGGAAGAAGATTGCAGGTTAGGAAGGCGGTGCTGAGTTCGAGGGAATCGACTGAGACAAGGTGGGGGGAGGGGAAATGAGGAAACTGGAGAAATCTGAGTTCATCCCTTGTGGTTGGAGGGTTCCCAGATGGAAGATGAGGCGCTCTTCCTCCAACCGTCGTGTTGTTATGTTCTGGCGATGGAGGAGTCCAAGGACCTGCATGTCCTCGGTGGAGTGGGAGGGAAAGTGTTGAGCCACGGGTTGGTTGGGTTGGTTGGTCCGGGCGTCCCAGACGTGTTCCCTGAAGCGTTCCGCAAGTAGGCGGCTTGTCTCCCCAATATTGAGGAGGCCACATCGGGTGCAGCGGATGCAATAGATGATGTGTGTGGAATTTCCTGATGCTGCCTGACCTGCTGTGCTTTAACCAGCAACACATTTTCAGCTCTGATCTCCAGCATCTGCAGACCTCACTTTTATGCAATTAATGGTTGGGCCTCGGGTTGTGTTGTAGAGCAAAGGGATCTAGGGGTGCAGGGACGTAATTCTTTGAAGTTTGTGTCACATGTAGACAGGATGGGTATAAAGGCATTTGGCAATCGTGCCTTCATTGCTTAATCCTTTGAGTATAGGAGTTGGGAAGTCATGTTAAGTTTGTACAGAACATTATTGAGGCCTCTTCTGGAATACTGTGTCCAGTCCTGGTCACCCAGTTATGGGAAGGTACGATCAAGCTGGAGAGTACTATCAAGAATACTATCAGAAAAAATTTACCAGGATGTTGCCGGGTGTTGAAGGTTTGAGTTTTAAAGAAAGGCTAAAAGGCTGGGACTTTTTCACTGGAGCGTAGGAGATTGAGAGGTGACCTAATAGAAGTTTCTAAAATAATAAGGGAATCATGATCCTGTCATTTCAAAAAGGTTATTTTGTGCTTAGGTTTAATTTTACAGGAGAGGTTGTAAAGGCAGAGGTGCTGAAATGTCTAGTTTGACAATGGCAGGGGAGTGGCCCGTTCTCCCAGTCCAGATTTTTTCTAGTTTGGTTTAGATATAGCAGAAGCTGCTCGAGTGCAAAAGGTCCCGTGCTTCAGCTTATGTTTCCTGGCTGACATTTCTCTCTGAAATCTCTCCAGCCTGTAAGAACCTGTGTTTGAATTTACCTTTTGCCAAGGGGTGTGTGAATAGGATGTTACTGGAATTAGAACAATTCCTCAGTTAAGTTGTTGTGTCGAGTCAGTTAAGTATTCCAATAGTTAGGTAATTCTAAATTCTGTTTTCATTTGTTTGTGTTTCAACCGCAGAGTTTTAAATAAATTCTGTTTTACCCAAAGCCGAGTGGTTTGACCAGCTGCATCACACCTACTTTAAAATAAGAAAAAGGTAGGGTCAGGGCTACCTTCTTAAAATATTTTGAGAGGGCCTGGCTGGACCGTAACAAAGGGTATAGATAGAGTTAATGGTAGTTGTCCTTTCCCTAGGATGGGAGATTTCAAGATGAGGGGCCCCATTTTTAAGGTGAGAGAAGAGAGAATTACAAAAGATACGAGAGGCATTTTTTTTTACGCAGTTGGTGGCTTGCATGTGGAATGAGCTTCCTGATGAAGCTGTGGATGTGGGTAAGATTACAACGTTTAAAATACATTTGGATAGATACATGAATAGGAAAGGTTTGGAGGGATATAGCCCATGAGCAGGCAGTTGGGACCAGTTTAGTTTGGGATTATGTCCGACATAGATTGAAGGGTCTGTTTCTGTGCTGTACGACTCTATAACAGCTTGCCGCGTCTGCAGTGACTTAGCGATAAGGACACCCTTTGTACATGTCCAACATCTTACCATTTAAGTACCACTCTAGCTATCTGTTTCTTCTACCAAACCTCACCTCTTTCCACATTATATCCTATCTCCCATAGTCTTGTCCATTTGCTAAGCCTTTTCCTGAAGACACTGTACATCTTCCCCACGACACACATTCCCACTTAGCTTTGTATCATCTGTAGACTTGGAAAGATTATATTTAGTCCCCACATCCAAATCAATGATGTGTATGAATAGTCAGGGATCACTAAGTGCTGATCTTTGTGATAGCCCACTACTTACATCCTGACTAACACCAGAATGACCCATTTATTCCTACTGTCTATTTTTGTCTGCCAGCCAATCATTAACCCATACCTGTACATTGCCTCCCATACTGCGTGCTTTAATCTTTCCAACCAGCCTCCTGTAGGGGACTTCATCAAAAGCACTTCTGAAAATCTCAGAACACCATGTCCATCAGCTCTCCTTCATCAATCGTGTGAATAATATCTTCAAAAACCCCAGCAGGTTTGTCAAACACAATTTGCCATTTACAAATCCATGCCTGACTCTGCTCAATCAGAAAGTGTGCATTTATTGCGTCCTTTACCAAGCATTCTTGAGTTCTCCCTAATACTGACATAAGGTTGCCAAATCTGTCATTCCCTGTTCTCTCTCACTCTCTTCTGAAATAATGAGGTGACATTTGCTTCCTTCCAATCTGCAAGAAATTCTAGAATCTGTGGAATTGTGGAAGATCATCACCAATATATAGTCACTTCCTTCAACACTCTGCGATGTAGACCATCAGGTTCCAGAAACACAATAACTTTCAGCTCCTTAATTCCTCCAAAACAATCTTCTTCCTGATATAATTTCCTTCAACTCCTCATTCTCCCTGGACTTGTAATCCTGGGAACTCTTTTATTCTTTCTCAGTTAAAAAACAGACACAAAGTAATTATATAACTTTGCTGGCATTTCTCTGTTTCTCCTGACACTCTGTATTGGACCCACATTTATTTTAGTCAAATGAATCCTTTTTACTTACCTATAGAATCTTTTACAGTACATTTTAATGTTTTATAATGACAGTACATTCATATTTTATTCTCTCTTTTCTTATCTGTTTCTTGGTCCTCCTTTGATATATTTTATAAACCTCACTTTGCTGTTTCTTTGCTGTGAAAGGTCTTTTAATCTTATACAATCCTGAACTTCTTTTGTTTGATCTTTTTTGAGTTGGTGCACTTTGAAGGAGTGTATCTCTGCTGTATGTTGTAGTTCTTCGAAGACCTTGTAGAGTCATGCATTTTAACACATTTCCCTGGTTCATCTCAGCCTTTATAATTTCCCTTATTCAAATTGAACAGACTTGCTTCAGATTGATCTACCCACACTTTCAAACATGATGTAAAATTGGATCACGTTGTGATTCCCTCATTGCTAATAGTTCTTTCTCAACAAGATTTTAATTAGCCCTTTTTTATTACTGAGACTAGATATTCTCCTTTTGGTCACATCACCATACTGTTGCAGAAACTCCTCCCAATACACTTCAGAAATGTGCCCTCCACAGCCTCTGGGCTCCGGTGATTTACCCAGTATACATGTAGTCATGTGTTGTTCAGGTTACATACGTCGCCCCTCTCCTGATTAATACTATGCCCCTTACTACCACAACTATTTGATGGCTTTTAGGTAACTCAACTAATATCTTCTGCCCTTGCTGTTTCTGAAGTCCACCCCAACAGATGCCACATTTTGTTCTTGTGATCTGAAATCCCCCCTCACTAATGTACTGATGCCATCCCTTATTATCAGCAGAACTCCACCCTCTCTTCCACTTATCTGGTCCTTCTCAACACTGAATATCCTTGAATATTCAGTTCCTGAGTCCCGGTCACCATGCCATCGTATATATCTTTCATAGCCAGTAGATCATAACCCCTGTATCTCTATTTGTGCTTTTAGATCATCAGCCTTGTTTTGAATGTCTTGTGCTTTCAAGTAGATAGCCCTTAACATTGTCTTTTTGCCATTGTTCCACATTCGAGGTATACTCAGTTGGTTTCTCCTGTCTTCTAACGTTCCTCCTCTTCTAACGTTGTCTATTACCAACTTAACTCCCTTTCAAGTTATGGAGCTATTGTGTCATACAGCACAGAAACAAACACTTCGGGCTAACCAGTCTATGCTGACTATAATCCCAAATTAAACTATTTTGTCTGGAATTTTATTCTACACATACCGTGTACAAAAATTACCCCTCAGGTCCTTCCTAAATCTTTCTCATCTCACCTTAAAAATGTGCCACCTAGTCTTGAAATCCCCCATTCTGGGGAAAAGAGACCTGCTATTCACCTTATCTATTCCTTCTAATTTTAGAAACCTCTACAATGTCACCTCTCAACTTCGTACACTCCAGGGAAAGAAATCCAGCCTATCCAGCCTCTCCTAATAACTCAAACCTTCTATTCCCAGCAACGTCCTGGTAAATCTTTTCTGAACACTCCCTAGCTTAATAATATCCTTCCTGGAGCAGGGTAACCAGAACTGTACACACCACTCCAGAAGACGCCTTACCAGTTGTATCCTGTACAACTTCAACAGAGTGGTGCTGTGGGTCAGTGGTTAGTACTACTGTGTCACAGCGTCAGGGACCCATATTTGATTCTAACCTTGGGTGACTACATGGAGTTTGCACATTCTCCCTGTATCTCAGTACATTTCCTCTGGGGGGTAATGGTTTCCTCCCACAGTCCAAAGAACCTGAGGGGCACCAGTATCCTTGGGGGGAGGTTTTCTAGTGCTCTTTGGGAGGGTTTAAACTAACTCCGCCGGGGCATGGGAACCTGGACTGTAGCTTTAGGGTACAGGACCTTGAGTGTAGGGAGGTTATGAATAATGCAGCGATCTCGAAGGAGGGTGCCTGTAAACAGAAGGGTGGATTGAAGTGTGTATACTTCAATGCCAGAAGTATAAGAAATAAGGTAGGTGAACTTGCAGCGTGGGTTGGTACCTGGGACTTCGATGTTGTGGCCATTACAGAGACGTGGGTAGAACAGGGACAGGAATGGCTGTTGCAGGTTCCAGGGTTTAAATGTTTTAGTAGGATCAGACATGGGGGTAAAAAAGGGGGAGGTGTGGCATTACTTGTCAAAGATAGTATTACAGCAGTGGAATGGACGATGGAAGAGGACTTGCCATCTGAGGTAGTTTGGGCTGAGGTTAGAAATAGGAAAGGTGAGGTCACCCTGTTAGGTGTTTTCTACAGGCCTCCTAATAGTCCTAGAGAAGTAGAGGATAATATTGCGAGGATGATTCAGGAAAAGAGTGAAGGTAGCAGGGTGGTTGTTATGGGGGACTTTAACTTCCCAGATATTGACTGGGAGAGCTATAGCTCGAGTTCGTTAGATGGGTCGGTGTTTGTCCAATGTGTGCAGGAGGGTTTCCTGACACAATATGTAGACAGGCCAACAAGAGGTGAGGCTATACTGGATTTGGTTCTAGGTAATGAACCAGGCCAGGTGTTAGACTTGGAGGTAGGTGAGCACTTCGGGGACAGTGACCACAACTCGGTGACTTTTACTCTAGTGATGGAGAGGGATAAGTGTGCACTGCAGGGCAAGAGTTATAGCTGGGGGCAGGGAAATTATGATGCGGTGAGACATGACTTAGGATGCATGGATTGGAAAAATAAGCTTCAAGGGAAGAACACTAATGATATGTGGAGATTGTTCAAGGAGCAGCTACTACGTGTCCTCGATAAGTATGTACCAGTCAGGCATGGTGTAAAGGGCCTTGTGAGGCAGCCGTGGTTTAGTAAGGAATTGGAATCCCTTGTGAAAGGGAAGAAGGCGGCATATGTAAAGATGAGGCGTGAAGGTTCAGTTGGGGCAATAGAGAGTTATAAGGTAGTCAGGAAGGATCTAAAGAGAGAGCTAAGAGAAGCGAGAAGGGGACATGAAAAGTCTTTAGCTGGTAGGATTAGGGAAAACCCAAAGGCTTTCTATAGGTATGTCAGGAATAAAAGGATGACTAGGGTAGGTATCGGTCCAGTCAAGGATAGTAGTGGGAAGTTGTGTGTGGAGGCGGAGGAGATTGGAGAGACACTAAATCAATACTTTTCATCAGTATTCACTCAGGAACAGGACACTGTTGCTGATGTGAATATGGAGTCACAAATGATTAGAATGGATGGCCTGGAAATATGCAGGGAAGAGGTTCTGGGAATATTGGAGAGGATGAAAATAGATAAGTCTCCTGGGCCTGATGGCATTTACCCTAGGATCCTATGGGAAGCTAGGGAGGAGATAGCAGAGCCATTGGCCTGGATTTTTATGTCGTCATTGTCAACGGGAATAGTACGAGAGGACTGGAGGATAGCGAATGTGGTCCCCTTGTTCAAGAAAGGGAGTAGGGATAGCCCTAGCAACTATAGGCCAGTGAGTCTGACTTCAGTGGTGGGCAAAGTCTTAGAGAGAATGGTAAGGGATAAGATTTATGAACATCTGGATAGGAATAACGTGATCAAGGATAGCCAGCATGGTTTTGTGAAGGGCAGGTCGTGCCTCACAAACCTTATTGAGTTCTTTGAGAAGGTGACTAAGGAAGTGGACGAGGGTAAAGCAGTAGATGTTGTGTATATGGATTTTAGTAAGGCGTTCGATAAGGTTCCCCATGGTAGGCTAATGCTAAAACTACGGAGGTATGGCATTGAGGATACATTAGAGGTTTGGATTAGGAATTGGCTGGCTGGAAGGAGACAGAGGGTAGTAGTTGATGGACTGTGTTCATCTTGGAGTGCAGTTACTAGCGGTGTACCACAAGGATCTGTTTTGGGACCATTGCTTTTTGTTATCTTTATAAATGATCTAGAGGAAGGGCTTGAAAGCTGGGTAAGCAAGTTTGCGGATGACACAAAAGTCGGTGGAGTTGTGGATAGTGAGGAAGGAAGTGGTAGGTTACAGCGGGATATAGATAAGTTGCAGAGCTGGGCAGAAATGTGGCAAATGGAATTCAATGTAGCTAAGTGTGAAGTCATTCACTTTGGTAGGAGTAACAAGAAGATGGATTACTGAGCTAATGGTAGGCTACTTGGTAGTGTGGATGAGCAGAGGGATCTTGGCGTCCATGTACACAGATCTCTGAAAGTTGCCACCCAGGTAAATAGTGCTGTGAGGAAAGCATATGGTGTTCTGGGCTTTATTGGTAGAGGAATTGAGTTCCGGAGTCCTGAGGTCATGTTGCAACTGTATAAGACTCTGGTGCGGCCTCATCTGGAGTATTGTGTGCAGTTTTGGTCGCCATACTATAGGAAGGATGTGGAGGCATTGGAACGAGTGCAGAGGAGGTTTACCAGGATGTTGCCTGGAATGGTAGGAAAATCTTATGAGGAAAGGCTGAGGCACTTGGGGCTGTTCTCATTGGAGAAGAGAAGGTTTAGGGGAGATTTGATAGAGGTGTATAAGATGATTAGGGGTTTAGATAGGGTCGACACTGAGAACCTTTTACCGCTAATGGAGTCAGGTATTACTAGGGGACACAGCTTTAAATTAAAGGGTGGTAGGTATAGGACAGATGTTAGGGGTAGATTCTTTACACAGCGGGTTGTGAGTTCATGGAATGCCCTGCCCGTATCAGTGGTGAACTCTCCTTCTTTATGGTCATTTAAGCGGGCATTGGATAGGCATATGGAAGTTATTGGGCTAGTGTAGGTTAGGTAGGATTCGGTCGGCGCAACATCGAGGGCCGAAGGGCCTGTACTGCACTGTATCTTTCTATGTTCTATGTTCTATGTTCTATGTGCAGGTTTGATGATTGGCCATGTTAAATTGATTAGATGAGATTCCCTACAGTACGGAAACAAGTCCTTCAGCCCAACAAATCCACACAGAGCAACCCACCCAGACCCATTCCCAAACCTATATTTACCTCTGAGGAACACATCTAACATGATGGGCAATTTAACATGGCCAATTCACCTGCCCTGTGCATCTTTGGATTGTGGGAGGAAACCCACGCAGACACAGAGAGAATGTGCAAACTCCACACTGACAGTCACCCGAGGCTGGAATTGAATCCAGGTCCCTGGCGCTGTGAGGCAGCAGTGCTAACCACTAAGCCACTGTGCCATCCCAATTGCCCATAGTGTCTAGGGATGTGTAGGCTAGGTGGATTAGCCATGGGAAATGCAGGACTACAGACATAGGGTAGAGGGGTGGGTCTGGGTAGGATGCTCTTTGGAGGGTTGGTGCAGACTTGATGGGCTGATTGGTCTACGTCCACACTGTAGGGTTCTATGATTCTATGAACATGAAATCCCAACCCCTATACACAAAGGTCTGAGCAATGAAGGCAAGTGTGCTAAACCACCCTTAACCACTCTGTCTATATGTGCTGCAAATTTCTAAGAATTATATATCTGAACCCCTAAGTCTCTCTGCTCTACAATACTAACCTCAAGGCTACGACGTATGGTCTGGGTTCTATAATGGAGGCTTTTGTGGAGGAGACTGGTTGTTCTATGTTACTTGAATGAATTGAGATTTAAGGTCTTTTAATGTAACTATTGTGTTTGTTTTACCGAAATACAATACAGTACCTTCCATTTCTCCTTCTCCCTGATTGGCCAGTTTAAACCAGTCCCAACGAGATTCAGTTGAAATTAAAGAAATTCAGGGAAGCAGACGCTAGAATACAAACACTTGTAAGAAGATTTAGTGAGAGAAATAATGTCGAGTTTTACGAGGGATTGCCCATAATTTTGAAGAAACGTCATATTTTAGATTTTTCGTAATTAACTTATTTCTTTTACTTTTTTTTCTTTTTAACATTTTTACTAAAGAGAATAAACATTATTTTTATTGCTTTCATTCATGCTTTTAACTAAGCCTGAAAAGGAATAAATACGAGCTATGCTGAAATAGTTCTGCACTTGAATGGGTCTACGGCAAACAGGCCGTGCCAAATCGCTCGCGCCAAAATGGCTGTGCCGAATGGTCCTAAACCCAATAGGTTTAGACAGATGTGCTGGCAAATGGGACTTGGTAAGATTTGAATGTCTGGTCAGCGTGTACAAGTTGGACTGACAAAAGTGTCTGTTTCCATGCTGTGTGACTCTATGACTCTATGTAGATATATTCAGGTGGAGCCAGGATTCAGACCAGCCTTGGTTTAATTGGCGAGTAGAGCTAGCTTGATGGGCTGAGTGGACTCCTGCTGATTTTTCCATATGTTTCCTCTGTTATGGACCAGGCCAGACCCCCACAAAACATTTCAAGATGGTAGCCCAGATCCTAATGTTTCTAGTTTTGAGCAGGTGTAAGGTGGATATTCTAGGAGAGATGCAGCTGGTCAAACCACTCAGTGTTAAACAAAACAGAATTTATTTACAGTCTACCAAATAGAACATGAACAAAAGAGAACAGAAGAGAACAACTTAACCTATCTGAAAACCCAACCAACTCTACCACAACTTAATGATGCTGTTCCAATTTCCTGCAACATCCCCATAAACACCCCCCCCTGGCAATAAGGTAAATTCAAACACAGGTTTTTACAAGAGAGATGTCAGAGAGAGAATCAGCATGGAAACCT
Source organism: Hemiscyllium ocellatum (assembly GCF_020745735.1). Lineage (NCBI taxonomy): Eukaryota > Metazoa > Chordata > Chondrichthyes > Orectolobiformes > Hemiscylliidae > Hemiscyllium > Hemiscyllium ocellatum. The sequence goes on from NC_083409.1 coordinate 23,711,435, forward strand.
CTTTTCACTGTAGCTGTTTCTTAGGTCCCCAGCTAAAACTAAACTGGACTAGAAAAATCCCTGAACGGGGAGAACTGGCCACTCCCCTGTATTGTACAAGTGTTTTAATAAATAGCATGAAAGCCTTTTCCCCGATTATTGCCTTCAGCAGTCTCTGTTAGACATAAACTCAGACGAAACGGAATCTCTGCCTTTTACAACCCCTCTTGAGAAAAACCAAGGACAACATAACCTTGGTAAAAGAGCAGCATTGTCATGTTTCCACAGCGATGCCATGACCACTTTGGTTTCCCTACCAGATTTGGGAAGTGACAGTGAAAACCAATAAATTAGGTCATGTTCCCGATATCAGGCTTCAATGTCTTACTCAAAACAAAAGACTAAGATACAGTCCACTTGACCGATCTCTGCATTACAAGAAACAGCTACGAGTTCACCCTGGGGGCTGCAATGTTGGAACATCCAGGACTGTGGAGGAGAAAGTGAGGACTGCAGATGCTGGAGATCAGAGTGAAAATGTGTTGCTGGAAAAGCGCAGCAGGTCAGGCAGCATCCAAGGAGCAGGAGAATCGACGTTTCTGGCATGAGCCCTTCTTCAGCAACACATTTTCAGCCCACATCCAGGACTGTTCCAAGTCAGTCTGTCTTTCTTCATTCTTTAAAATCTGATTGAAGATTTGTAGCTCGGGTATCCGTTGTTGTGGTTCTGCTCGCCGAGCTGGAAGTTTTTGCTGCAAACGTTTCATTCCCTGGCTAGGGAACATCATCAGTGCTGTTGGAGCCTCGTGTGAAGCGCTGCTTTGATGTTTCTTCCGGTATTTATATTGGTTTGTTCTTGCCGCTTCCGGGTGTCAGTTTCAGCTGTAGTGATTTGTATGTGGGGTCCAGTTCTTCATTCTGTTAAGGTCACTGGCAAGGCCAGTGTTTGTTCCTTATCCCGAATTACCCTTGAAACAAATTAGCCAGGGGGCAATTAAGAGTCATTGGCAAATCCTGGGATGGCAGGGTTGGTGTCTGAAGAGGGACTGCTTTGGTAAGGACTATATTTGCTGGAGTTTAGAAGAATGAGGCAGGATAATATAGAAATGTATACAATTCTAACAAGAATGAGATTGGATACATTCTTCCTGTGTTTATCTCATGACCAGAGGAGTCTAGAACCAGGACTCACAGTCTGAGGATGTGGGGTAATAAGAAATGAGGAGAAATCTCTTCACTCAGTGTGTGGAATTCTCTGCTGCAGAAAGCAATTGAAGATGAAATGTTAAATGTTTTCAAGAAGTAATTAGATATAGTTCCTCTGGCTAAAGAGCTCAAAGGGTATGGGGAGGAAGCAGGAGTGGGGGGTTGAGTTGTGTGATCAGCCATGATCATATTGAATGACAGAGCAAGCTCAAAGGGCTGAATGGCCTCCTCCTGTTTTTTCTGCTTCAATCATACTGTTGTGAGTCTGAGTTGCGTGTAGGCCAGACTGGGTAGGAATGGCACATCTCTTACACAGACACACAAACACAAACACACACACTCTCAGTCTCTCTCACTCAGTCACTCATGAGCCACTGTGTTGGATCTCTCTGTGTTAGATTTCCTGATGAGTGAACCAGGTTGGGTTTCATGACAACTCATAATAACTCCCACGGTGACACTGAAACCCGTTGAGTAAATCCGGATTTCGGAAGCTTTCTGAGGTGGGGTTGGCAACCAGGAGCAGGGTGGGTCGTGTGATCAGACAAAAGTTGGAATGGGGGAGGGGTTGGGAGAATAAGGTGATCTGAAGTTTGCTTCGAGGGGTTGGGACTGGGTGATTGCTGTGTAGGGCACTAATGGCTGGCATTGCCGGAATAGCTGGAATGCAGAGGACAAACGTTAGGCTGGTTATTTAATTTGATAAAGACCTGCTGACTACATTGAGGGTACAATTAAATCTAATTCTAGAGGAGGCTTGCCTCACTTAATTCGAACACCCACCTTCGGATAGCGTCTGTTTTGTTTCACTTCCCTACAACACAAAGACCAAATAATTATTTTCAGTGTTAAATCAGAACAGGAACTTTGCACCAGACACAATATGTCATTATCCGATCTGGAGAGGAATTCCAAAGAGTTGAATTCTTCAGTTTGCCATTCATTGGGCCTACCCCAGTATTGAAATATCTCTTATCAAAGTCACAGCTGACCTCCCGCCCGACAGCAGTAACCTCTCCCTCCACCTCCCTCTTGACCTGTCTCTAACCTTTGACGCTGAGCCCACATCTTCTCCAATCTCCTCTCCGCTGTTATAGAGTCATAGAGTCACAGAAACAGACACCTTCAGTCCAACTTGTCCATGCAGACCAGATATCCTAAATTAATCTAGTCCCATTTGCCAGTATTTGGCTCATATCCCTCTAAACCCTTCCTATTCATACACCCACATGGATGCCTTTCTCTTTTCAGTTCATAAATTAGACCATAAGGAGTGGAAGTAAGGCCATTCAGCCCATTGTGTCCATGCTGCCATTTAATCATGGCTGATGGGCATTTCAACTTCATTTACCCACGCTCTCCCCATGACCCTTAATTCTTTATGAGATCAAGAATTTATCAATCTCTGCCTTGAAGACACCCAACGTCCCAGCCTCCACTGCACTCCCTGGCAATGAATTCCACCGGCCCACCACTCTCTGGCTGAAGAAACGTACGCTTGTAATGTAAATGTAAATTGTACACTTTCTAATACATTTCAAACTGTATAGAGAATTATGAACTGTTCTGAACAAGAGTCATACTGGACACAAGACATTAACTCTGCTTTCCTCTCCACTGATGCTGTCCAACCTACTGAATTCTGGACTTGAAGTCATGAGGGGCATGGATAGGATAAATAGACAAAATCTCTTCCCTGGGGTGGGGGAAGTCCAGAACAAGATGGCATAGGTTTAGGGTGAGAGGGGAAAGATATAAAGTAGACCTAAGGGGCAATGTTTTCACGCAAAGGGTGGTAGGTGTATGGAATGAGCTGCCAGAGGATGTGGTGGAGGCTGGTACAATTGCAACATTTAAAAGGCATGTGGATGGGTATATGAATAGGAAGGGTTTGGAGGGATATGGGCCATATGCTGTCAGGTGGGACTAGATTGGTTTGGGATATTTCGTCAGCATGGATGGGTTGGACCGAAGGGTCTGTTTCCGTGCTGTACATCTCTGTGACTGTATGACTCTAATCCACAGCAGGCTAACTGGCAGGGTCACAACATTGAATTCACAGAATACAAGGAGTCTTAGATTAGATTACTTACAGTGTGGAAATAGACCCTTCGGCCCAACACGTCCACCCTCCGAAGAGCAACCCACCCAGATCCATTCCCCTACATTTACCCGTTCACCTAACACTATGGGCAATTTTACATGACCAATTCACCTAACCTGCACATTTTGGACTGTGGGAGGAAACCGGAGCACCCGGAGCAAACCCACACAGACACGGGGAGAATGTGTAAACTCCACACTGAGGGTTGCCTGAGGCGGGAATTGAACCTGGGTCTCTGGTGCTGTGAGGCAGCAGTGCTAACCACTGAGCCACCGTGCCGCCCCAGTCCTTGCAGGTGAACTCTCTTTAAGACAGGATACATATATGACAGCTCCCTTTTCTTCCCAGAAGTAAGTTTAACAACTTACAATAATGAATGAGTTTATAAAGTACAGGTACTTTTCTGTTGGCAACATGCTTTTGTGTCGTTGACTACAATGGCTGTCCCAGAATCTGCTTCAGCCTGGCACAAGCTCTGCTTCAGCGGTCACTTAGCTTCCCCTATGTATGACTTGAGTGCTCTGACTGCAACATCACTGCTGGCATTTATTTTAGGAAGGAGTGTTTCATGAACGACGTTTGTGGTCACTTCCTTCAGTGCTGCTTTATGCTCAAGCTTATGTTTCGGTAGCAGCTTTTGCTGAGCTGGGTCTGATCTACGTGCAAGTTATTCCAGGTCTTCCTGTAATTGTATAAACTTATCATTGTATTGAGCATACCAGGTTTGTATCAATACCGCAGATGTGGGAGATCAGAAATAAAAAAAGTGCTCGAGTCGGCAGGTCACGTTACAATTGTATCGGACTTTGGCTTGGCCACAGTTGGAATACTGCGTACAGTTCTGGTCGCCACATTACCAAAAGGACGTGGCTGCTTTGGAGACGGTGCAGGGAAGGTTCACCAGGATGTTGCCTGGTCTGGAAGTGCTAGCTATGAAGAGAGGCTGAGTAGATTAGGATTATTTTCATTAGAAAGTCGGAGGTTAAGGGAGACCCTGCTTGAGTTTACAAAATCATGAGAGGTGTAAACAGGGTGGATAGCAAGAAGCTTTTTCCCCAGAGTGGGGGACTCAATTATTGGGGGGTTCATGAGTTCAAGGTGAGAGGGGAAAAGTTTAAGGGAGATATACGTGGAAAGTTCTTCATGTAGGGGGTGGTGGGGGCCTGGAATGCATTGCCAGCGGAGGTGGTAGAGGCAGGAACGATAGTGCCATTTAAGACGTAACTAGACAGATACATGAATGGGTGGGGAGCAGAGGGATACAGATCCTTAGAAAGTAGGCAACAGGTTAAAATAGAGGATCTGGATCAGCGCAGGCTTGGAGGCCCGAAAGAGCACGATGCATTAGTAATTACCAGCAGTGGTGTGATAACCAGGATACAGAAAGCAGGATGCTGCCTGACCTGCTGCGCTTTTCCAGCAACACATTTTCAGCTCTGATCTCCAGCATCTGCAGACCTCACTTTCTCCCCACAGAAAGCAGGCAAACGATGTGGGACGTGCAGTCCATCTCACCGGTGAAGCTGCTGTACATACCATCAATTTTACAAGTTAGGGTCCAAGGACTTTGGACTTGCCTATGTAGAAAATCTAGAGATACAACTAGAGGCTACAATAAGGCAGTGTCCTTTTTTTTGAGTTTCCTGTGTTTTTGATTGTGGCCTGAAGCTGGAAAAGAACAGCTCTAAAAAAACTAAGGATTGCGGCACCTTTTTGAAAGCAAGTTACCTGACACTCATAGTGACTGCTATTTACACAGCAGCTGGTTCACACAGTAGTTGAAGTATATGTGTGTGTTTGTTTTTTATGGGCCGGGTGGGGGGAAGCTGCGATTTAGCCAGCAACGAGTTGCTGAATAATTCGTCTGCAGACAAGTGATTGTTATTGATACCAAAAGACCTCTGCCTGCCAACAGCTGTTTGTTCGTGTCCTAGGCAGCTAACAGTTTGGAGTTATGAATGAGACAGTGAGAAGCCTTTGGATTTCCACAATTCAGAAGTTGTCCTTTCATCTCTGTAGAAACAACTGAAGAAAAACACAGCTTAGTTTTAATTCATCAGTTGCTGCAAGTTGTGACATAATTAATAACTCAGAGACCTTTATAAATATGAACCAGTCACCCAGTGAAAACCATGATGAGGAGGTGCCGGCGTTGGACTGGGATGGATAAAGTTAAAGAGCTGCGTGATAAAAGGAGCAGTGCTCCGAATGCTAGTACTTCCTGTTGTTCGATAACCTGTGATTTTTAGGCTTGAAAACCAGTGAAAGCATCTCAAGGAAGACAATGAAGAAGTACTGTTCTGCTCAGCACAAGAATCGTCTCAGCAAAATCTGTGAACCAGATTATTGAACTGCTTTCGCATTGCTTGTGACACATTTTGTTTTTCTTGTGTCTGTCTGTATTGTACCAGGTGTTGGTGAGGCCGCACCTGGAGTATTGTGCGCAGTTCTGGTCTCCTTACTTGAGGAAGGATATCCTGGCTTTGGAGGTGGTGCAGAGGAGGTTCGCTGGGTTGATTCTGGAGATGAGGAGGTTAACCCTGTGAGGAGAGATTTGGCCGCCTGGGACTCTACTTGCTGGAATTTAGAAGAATGAGAGAGGATCTTATAGAAACATATAAAGTTCTGAAAGGGATAGACAAGATAGAGGCAGGCAGGTTGGGTGAGACTAGGACGTGGCCTCAAGATTAGGGAGAGTAGATTTAGGACAGAGATGAGGAGGAACTGCTTTTCCCAGAGTGTAGTGAATCTATGGAATTCTCTGCACAAGGAAGCAGTAGAGGCAGCTTCATTAAATATATTCAAGTCACAATTGGATGGGTTTTTGCATGGTAGGGGAATTAAGGAATATGGGGATAATGCAGGTAGGAGGAGCTGAGACAATGGATAGCTCAGCCTTGGTATTAATAAATGGCAGAGAAGGCTCGATGGGCCAAATAGCCTACTCCTGCTTGTATTACTATGAAATTATGCCCGTGTGTGTGGAGGAGCAGTTTATGAAAGTAAATGCTCTCATTAGAGAGAGGGGGAGAGAGAGAAGCGAACGGTGGTGGGATGGGAGATGTTGAGAAAGACAGCCCTCCTGAGGATGCAGGATTTGAGTTATAGGGAGAGGCTGAATATACTGGGGCTTTTTTCCCTGGAGCGTCAAAGGCTCGGGGGGACCTTCTCGAGGTTTATAAGATCATGAGGGGCACGGCTGTAGTGAATAGCCAGTGTCTTTTCCCCAGGGTAGGCGAGTCCAAAACCAGGTGGCACAGGTTTAAGGTGAGAGGGAAAAGTTTTAAAAAAGGACCTGAGAAGTAACTTTTTTCAGGTATCAGGTATTCCTGATGAATGGCTTTTGCCCAAAACGTTGATTTTCCTGTTCCTCAGATGCTGCCTGAACTGCTGTGTTTTTCCAGCACCTCTCTACTCTAGACTCTGGTTTCCAGCATCTGCAGTCATTGTTTTTACCCAGTAACTTTTTTCATGTAGAGGGTGGTGTGTATATGGAACGAGCTACCAAAAGAGGTGGTGGAGGTGGGTATAACTAGAACATTTGAAAGGTATCTGAATGTACATGAGTAGGATGGGTTTAGAGGGTGATGGGCCAAATGCTGGCAAATGGGGCTAGATCAGTCTGGGATATCTGGTCAGTGTGGGAGAGTTGGACCGAAGGGTCTGTTTCCATGCTGTACAACTCCATGACTCTTTGGTGGCATTGATGTTATCATTGGGCAGTCAGTTTTGAGAGTCATGGCTTTGCAGATTGAGTGAAATCCTTTTATCTTGGTGACTTCAGGGATTGACACCCGGACACATTTACCCCAGTGAGTACAGATCTCGTGACCTGACAACTCAGGTTTCAGGCTGTTGCTAACATGAAAGGTCATGCATTGTGTCAGGTCAAAACTACATCTGCAATTTAAATTCCACCGGTGACTTTGAAACCATTGCCAACTGTCATAAAAATTCCAGCTGGTCTGTTCCCTTTAGGAAAGTAAATCTGCTGTCCTTCCTTGGTCTGGCCTACCTGTGACTCCTGACCAACAGCAATGTGTTGCCTATTAGCCATCCTCTGAAAGGGCCTAGCAATCACTCCGTTGCATCAACTGCGAGGTTAGGAAGGACTGAAGCCAGGTATTGACCGAGACAGTGGAAATGACAATGTCAAACACAGCCCTGTCTACCCAGCTCCATCCTCCTTACTAACATCTGGGGGTTGGTGCCAAATTCGGGAGAGCTGCCTCACAGACTAGTCAAGCAACAGCCTGACACAGTCATACTTACAGAACCATACCTTACAATGTCCCAGACACCACCATCACCATCCCTGGATATGTCCAATCCCACCGGCAGGTCAGACCCAGCAGAGGTGGCAGTACAGTAGTTTATAGTTGGGAGGGAGTTACCCTGGGATTCCCCAACATTAACTCTGGACCCCATGAAATCTCATGGCTTCAGGTTAGAGATGGGCAAGGAAACCTGCTGCTGAATACGACATAGTGTCTTACTGCTTACTGCTCTCTCAACCACGACCTCACCTCCCATCACCAAACCATCATCTCCCAGACTATCCACAACCTCATCACCTCTGGGGATCTCCCACCCACAGTCTTCAACCTCATTGTCTGTGAACCCTGCACTGCACGATTCTACCTCCTACCAAAGATTCACAAACTGACTGCCCTGGTTGACCCATTGTCTCAGCCTGCAGCTGTCCCACTTAACCCATCTCTGTCTATCTTGACACTGTCCTGTCCCCCTTATTCCAGGAACCCCCCACTTACGTTTGGGACACCACCCACGCCCTTCACTTTCTCCAAGATATTTGGTTCCTCGGCCCCCAGTGCCTTATCTTCACCACGGACATCCAGTCCCTGTACACATCCAGCCGCCACGACGAAGGTCTCCAAGCCCTCTGTTTCTTCCTCTCACACCGTCCCAACCAGTACCCTTCCACCGACACCCTCATCCGTCTGGCTGAACTGGTCCTCACCCTCAACAACTTCTCCTTCCAATCCTCCCACTTCCTCCAAATCAAAGGGGTAGCCCTGGGCACCCACAAGGACCCCAGCTATGCCTGCCTCTTTGTTGGGTGCGTGGAACAGTCCACCTTCCGCAGTTACACCGGCACCACTCCCCATCTGCTCCTCCGCTATATCAAAGACTGTATCAGCGCTACCTCGTGCTCCCACGAGGAGGTTGAACACTTCATCAACTTCACCAAAACCTTTCACCTCGATCTCAAATTCACCAGGACAATCTCAGACACCTCACTCCCCTTACTGGAACTCTCCATCACTGTCTCCAACAACTGACTAACCACAGACTATACTACAAGCCCACCAACCCCCATGTCAACTACACCTCCTCCCACCCTACCTCCTATAAAAACATCATCCTTTATTCCCAATTCTTCTGCCTCTGCCACATCTGTTCTCAGGATGACCAATTCCACCTCAGGAAGTCTGACATGGCCTCCTTCTTGCAAGATCGCAATTTACCTTCCCATGTGGTCAACGATGCTCTCCCGCGCATCTCCTCCACTTCCTGCACCACCCCGCCCTTGAACCCCATTCCTCCCAATGCAACAAGGCCAGAAACCCCCCTGGTCCTCACCTTCCACCCCACCAACCTCCGCATACATTGCATCATCCTCTGCCATTTCCATCACCTGCAGATGGACCCCACCACCAAAGATCTATTTCCCTCCCCAGCCCTGTCAGTGTTCCAGTGAGACCATTCCCTCCGCGACTCCCTCAACAGATCCACGCCCCCCTCCCCATCAGCCCACACTCCACTCCCAGCACCTTTCCTGCCATCACGGCAAGTGCAAAACCTGCGTCCACACCATCCCCCTCAACTCCGTCCAAGACCCCAAAGGATCCTTCCACATCTGACAGAAATTTACCTGTACCTCCACCAAGGTCACCTGCTGTATCCGTTGCACCCAATGTGGTCTCCTCTACATCAGGGAGACAGGACATCAAATTGTGGATCGTTTCAGAGAACATCTCTGAGGCACCCACCAGTCCCACCGCCCCGTGGCTGAACACTTCAACTCCTCCTCCCAATCCATCAAGGACATGCAGGTCCTGGGCCTGTTCCATTGACAAACCATTACCACCCGATGCTTGAAGGAAGAATGCCTCATATTTTGCCTTGGGACCCTGCAACCACACTGGATCAATGTGGATTTCACTGGGTTCCTCATTTCCCCCCCTCCCGCCACATTATCCTAGTCCCAAGCTTCCAACTCAGCACCGCCCTCTTGACCTGTCCATCACCTTTCCCATCTATCCACTCCACCCTCCTATTTGACCTATCACCTTCCCCCCAACCCCACCTCCCTCCCATTTATCTCTCAGCCCCTTGGCCCACAAGCCCCTTCGTAATGAAGGGCTTATCCTGAAATGTTGACTCTCCTGCTCCTCGGATACTGCCTGACCTGCTGTGCTTTTCTAGCACCACGCTCTCTCGACTCTGATCTGTAGTCCTCACTTTCTCCTCTGGACTAGTATTGAACAACATGTGGAGGAAGCACTGAGGGTGGCAAGGGCAAAATGTATTCTGGGTGGCGGATTTCAATGTCCACCACTAAGACTGGCTTGGTAGCAGCACTGCTGGTCAAACTGGTCAGGTCCTAAACCGTATTGCTGCTAGACTGGGTCTGTGGAGGTGGTGAGGGAACTAACAAGAAAAAATGTTCTCAACCTCATCCTTCTCAATTTGCCAGCTGCAGATGCATCTCTCTATGACAATACCAGTAACTATGGCCATCGCACAGTCCTTGTGGAAGTGAAGTCCTGCCCTCACGTTGAGGATACTCTGCACTGTGTAGTGTGGCCAGACTTCGAACAGATCTAGCAATTCAAGACCGGGTATCATGACACTGTGGACCCTCAACAGTAACAAAATTTGACTCCAGCACAATCTGTCATCTCATGGCCTGCCATATCCCCCAATCAACCATTACCATCAAGCCTGGGGATCAACCCTGGTTCATTGGAGAGTGCAGGAGAGTACGCTAGGAACAGCACCAGGCATGCCTGAAGATGAGGTGTCAACCTGCTGAAGCTACCACAAAGGGCTTTTTGCATGCCAAACAGCATTAGCAGCAAGTGATGGAGCGAAGCAATTCTACAACAAAGCAGACGAGGCACAATCCTCAATGATGGGGGAGCCCAACACATCAGTGCAAAAGATAAGGCTGAAGCATTCCCAATAATCGTTTTGTAATTTTTTGTTTTGTTTTAATTTTCTGTACAATCTTCTGACCTGCCACCTATCTTTTGTTGGACTGTGTCCGTTCTGAACTTTCTGGAATATCCCTTAAATGTTTCCCACTGGCATTTCTGCCAACCTATCCCTTAATTGAAATTTCCAGTTCACTTTCCCCAGCTCTGCTTGCATGCCTTCTCAACTGCCCTTGTTTAAATTCAAAACAGTAGTCCCGGACCCACACTTCTCTCCCTTAAACTCTACGTAAAATTTGTCACAGCTGCCCAGGGGCATTTTCCTAGAAGATCAGTAATTAAGAGCATAAGACATAGGAGAAAAAATTAGTCCATTCAGCCCAGCGAGTCTGCTTCACCAGTCAATCATGGCTGATAAGTTTCTCAAACCCATTCTCCTGCTTTCTCCCCATAACCCTTGACCTCTTGATACTCAATAACCTATGTATCTCAGTCTTAACTATACTCAATGACCTGGCCTGCACAGCCTTCTGCGGCAATGAATTCCATAGATTCACCACTCTCTACCTGAAGAAGTTTCTCCTTATCTCCATTTTAAAGGGCTTTCCTTTCACTCTAAGGCTGTGCCCTTGGGTCCTAGTCTCTCCTACCAATGGAAGCATCTACTCAATATCTATTCTGTCTGGGCCATTCAGTATTCTGTATGTTTCAATTAGATCCCACCCCACCCCCATACTTCTAAACCCCAAGTATAAACCCAGAGTCCTCAAACATTCCTCCTACATTAAGCTTTTCTTTCATTCCTGGGACTGTTCTTGTGAACCTCCTCTGAACGTGTTTCAGGGCTAGTACATCATTCCTGAGATATGGGGCCCAAAACTGCACACAAATGTGGTCTCGTCCCATCTCATTGGTCAAAGTCAGGTGTCATATAGCTTCCCTCAGGTTGGTACCATAATATGCTGGTTTAAGAAAGTTTCCCGAAAACATTCAATAAATTCTTCATGTAGAGTACCTTTTCCCTTCTGATTTTTCCACTCCATATATAGATTAAAATCCCCCATGATAATTGCTGGAACCTTTTAGGAAGCTCCCATTATTTCTTGCCCCCCCCCACCTCCCCATCCTACCATGTAGTTATGGTTAGGGGTATGTACACAACTCCTACAAGTGACTTCCTGCCTTTATCATTCCTGAGATTGCTTTGGTATTCTGGTTTCCTGAATTTCGGTCATCCCTCTCTTTATCTTTAACCAGTGTGACAATGCTGTCACTATAACATGATCATTTTGTCTATGGGTTGTTTTTAAGAGAGGTTGTAAAGGCAGAGGTGCCGAGGGGTCTAGGAAGAGCCTGGTATAACAGTGGCAGAGGAGTGGCCAGTTCTCCCAGTTCAGGTTTTTCCTAGTTTGGTTTAGTTCTGGCAGTCGCAAGATGTTAGAATCCAGGAAAGGTTGCAAACTTCAGCAGATGATTCCTGACTGACTTTCTCTCTGAAATCTTTGGATGTTGTTCCCTCCTGCCTGTAAGAATCTGTGTTTCGATTTACCTTTTTGCCAAGGGGTTTGGAACAGTTCCTTAGCTAAATTGCTGTATCAGGTCGGTTAAGTTCTTCTAAAGTCCGTTTTCTTTTGTTCGTGTTTCAACTGTAGTGTTTAAGTAAATTCTGTTTTGCTTAAAGCCGAGAGGTTTGACCAGCTGCATCACACCTGGAGTATCCACTTCACATCTGCCTTTAAAATAAAAAAAAGTTAGGGTCGAGGCTACCTTCTTAAAATGTTTTGAGGGGTCTGGCCTGGTCTATAACACCAGAGACAGACAATAAATGTTGGCCCAACCACATCTGTGAATGAGAGTGGTGCTGGAAAAGCACAGCAGGTCAGACAGCATCCAATGAGCAGTAAAATCAATGTTTCAGGAAAAAAAACCTTCATCAGGAAGGGCTTTTGCCAGAAACATTGATTTTCCTGCTTCTTGGATGCTGCTTGACCTGCTGTGCTTTACCAGCACCATTCTAATCTTGACTCCAATCTCCAGCGTCTGCAGGACCCACTTTCTCCACTAAAAAGAGAATGCAGTGTGACATCTGGAAGATGATGACCAGCATCAGCCCTCCTCACATCCAGATAAGCTCAAAATGGACTTGATTTCCAAATGTTATGACAATAGATTAGAATATGAAATATGGTCATATGAAATGTTGATTCCAACCCATGTGATTTTTAACACAGAACAGCTACAGGTAAAGGATAGTGGCAGATTAAGTTCCGTGACTGTCTGGCAGAGACCTGGGTGGACCCATGACCTGACATAGTGCGCACTGTGAAGGTCACATTAGATTAGATTACTTACAGTGTGGAAACAGGCCTTTTGGCCCAATAAGTCCCCATCGACCCTCCAAAGAGCAACCCACCCAGACCCATTCCCCTACATTTACCCCTGACTAATGCACCTAACACTACAGGCAATTTAGCACGGCCAATTCACCTAACCTGCACATCTTTGGACTGTGGGAGGAAACCAGAGCACCCGGAGGAAACCCACACAGACACGGGGAGAATGTGCAAACTCAACAGTCAGTCGCCTGAGGCGAAAATTGAACCCAGGTCTCTGCCGCTGTGAGGCAGCAAGTGCTAACCACGGTGCCACCGTGCCACCCACAGTTTGAGACCAAGAGTACGACTGATGAGCAAAGCATCAGGGTACAGGATCTTTATGAATGCCAGGGTGCATGGAAAGATGTTTCTAGCTCAGGTCATTGCTACAACTAATGATCAAGCCCTCCAGTGAAAACAGATGGTGTGTCAGAGTTGTATATGACTAACCATTTGTTATTTAAAGTGATGTCTTGTTAGAGGTAAATTGGTTTTGAGATCTCTGAGCCCTATTTATTGCATGCACATCATAAATTGACTACATTGACACATCATTTTTATCACTGAGCTGCAACTCCTGCTATACCCTAAAAGGACCATTGAGAGTTGGTAAGTATTGTGGTTGAACACTATGCTGCTGCTGCTGCTGATGACCCACAGTGCCTGAGGGACCCCCAGACTTGAGCTGATACTTCTACGTGAATGCATCTCATTTTGCATGGTGGCAATGCCTCACAACATAAAGGACAGTGTGGTCATCACTCTTGCCAATAGCATCATGGAGATGCATTTCTGACATGCATAGATCGACAGATAAGAACAGGGTTAATTGGACTCTCCCTGTTGTCAGTTCCCTCACAATCTGCCTCAAACCCAGTCTTGCAATTATAACCTACAGAGGATGACTGGTTCATCGAATCCCTACAGGGTGGAAGCAGGCCATTTGGCCCATCAAGTCCACACTGACCATGCAGAGAGCATCCCACCCCACCCCCCCCCTTTAATCCACTCAGCCCGCACACTAATGGAAGACCTGCATGGTCAATGCACCTAACCTGCACATCTGTGGACTGTGGAAGGAAACCAGAGCACCCGGAGAAAACCCACGCAGACAATGTGCAAACTCCACACAGACAGTCGCCCAAGGCTGGAGTTGAACCGGGGTCCCTGGCACCATGAAGCAGCCGTGCTAACCACTGAGCCGCCGTGCCACCCAGTTCAGACTGAGCCACTCTGGTCGATGAAGTAGTCTATGTTTGCAACCCAGAGTAGCGTCACGACTGTGTAATTATGTCCTGACAGAAGTTAGGAATAAAAACTATGAACAGCTATGGCTGTTTAGAAAAAGATATTAAGCTGATTGCAGAAAGCTGCTGAGAACTAGGTGTGCTAGACGTCACCTGGCTATTGCTAGTTCAACATGGATTAGGGAGACATATCCAAAGCTGTAAACATTCTCCTTCAGGAGTTAACAAAGCTCAGTTTGAAAAAAATAAACTTGGACGTGGACCAGAACATGGAACTGTGCGTTTGTGCACTTTGGCAGGAAGAACAAAGAAACTGAATCTTATTTGAATCCAGAAAACACCAGAACGGAAGGATTCAGGAATCCTCATTCATGAAAAACAAAATATCTAAATTGAGCAGGTAATAGGGATGGCAAATGGAACATCGGCTTTTTATTTTAAAGGGAACAGAGAACAAGGAGGTTCTACTCAACTAGAACAAAAAAGAAGTTGCTGGAAAAGCTGCTGCGTCGCCAAATGCCAGACTAGTGCTGTTTACACGTTCCCTGATGACACCACCATAGTTGGTCAAATCTCAGATGGCAACAAAACAGACCACAGATGGGAGGTGGAAGACCAGGAAAAATGGTACACTGAGAACAACCTAGCTCTCACTGAGAACAACCAGCAAAACCAAGGAACTCATTATTGACTTTCAGCAGGATGTTACTCATGCCCCCTACACATTAACAGCACAGAGGGGGAACAAGTGGAGAATGTCAAGCTCCTGGGAGTGGTCATCCACAACAAGCTTTCTTGGACTCCTCATGTGGACGCACTGGTTACAAAGGCCCAACAACGTCTCTTCTCCCTCAGGCAGCTGAGGAAATTTGGCATGACGACGAATACTCTTGCCAACTTTTATAGGTGCGTTATTGAGAGCGCTCTGTCTAGATGCACCACTACCTGATATGATCAGAGACGGTTACAGAGAGTGGTGAACTCAGCCTGGACAATCACAAAGGCCAACCTCCCACTTATTGAAACCACCTACAAGGCCCACTGTCAAGGAAAGGCTGCCAGCATTGTCAAAGATCCATCCACCCTGGCAATGTTTTTCTACAACATCTACCATTGGGGAGAAGGTACAGAAGCCTGAACACACACCAGCAGGTTTTGTAACAGCTTCGACCCTACTGTTGTTAGAATACTGAATGGACCCACAAACTCTTAATATTCGCCTGTACCTTAGTTTTTGTCTTTGCCGCTAGTTACCTCTTATTTACTTATCCACGCTACGTAACTCGGTGATCTGCCTGTATTGCTCACAAGACAAAGCTCTTCACTGTGCCTCGGTATGAGCGACAATAAATTCAACTCAATTCAATACAGATAGAGTGTGAAAGAGGGCCAAAATGTGGCAAATGGAGTTTAACATGGATAAGTTAAAAAAGGTCATCAGCATTCTCAAAGATCCATCCCACCCGGGCGATGTTTTTCCACAACCTCTTTCAATAGCGAGCTGGAGAGAAGGAACAGAAACCTGAACACGCACCAGCCAGCGTCAAAACAGTTTCTACCCTACTGTCATTAGAACACTGAATAGACTCTCAAGCTCTTAACATTCGCCTGTACCTATGTTTTTGTTTTTGCAGCTTTTTACCTATTATTTACTATCCACGCTACTTAACTCGGTGATCTGCCTGTATTGCTCGCAAGACAAAGCTTTTCACTGTGCCTCGCTACTCGTGACAATAAATTCAATTCAATTCATTTCATGCTCAGCATCTGGGAAGACAAATCAGAGTTAATGTTTCGGCTCCAGTGACCCTTCATCTGAACTCTATTAAAACTACACAAGGCACTAGTCAGACCATTGCTGGAATACTAGGAGCAGTTTTCGGTCACTTAACTAAGCAAAGATATGGACACAGTCCACAGAGAGTTCACTAGGCTGATCGTAGGTCTGGACAGACTGTCTTGTGAGGAGACATTGAGTAGGTTGGATCCGTCTTCCTTGGAATATAGAAGAATGAGAGATTACCATATTGAAATACACATGATCCTGAGGAAACCTGACTTGTTGAAGGGGTAAGGACTAGAAGGCCTAATATCAGAGTAAGGGGCCACACAATTATAGATTAGATTAGATTCCTCACAGTGTGGAAATAGGCCCTTCAGCCCAACCAGTCCACACCAACCCTCTGAACAGTAACCCACCCAGACCCATTTCCCTCTGTCTAATGCACCTAACACTACAGGCAATTTAGCATGGCCAATTCACCTGGCCTGGACATCTTTGTGACTGTGGGAGGAAACCCACACGGACACGGGGAGAATGTGCAAACTCAACACAGACAGTCACCCAAGGCTGGAATCGAACCTGGGTCCCAGGTGCTGTAAGGCAGCAGTGCTAACCACTGAGCCACTGTGCTGCATAGAGTCATGCTGCACATAACCAGACCCTCTGGACCAGCTCATCCATGCTGACCAAATCCCAAACTAAATTAGTCCCACTTGTCTGCATTTGACCCATATCCCTCTAAACCTTTCTTTTCATGTACTTATCCAAATGATTTTTAAATGTTGTAATTGTACCTGCATTTACCACTTCCTCTGGAAGTTCATTCCACACACGAACCACACTATGTGTGAAACATTGCCCCCTACTGTCCCTTTTAAATCTTTCTCCTCTCATCTTAAGAACATGCCCCCTAGGTTTGAACTCACCCACCCTAGGGAAAAGATCTTGGAGAGATGAGGAGGAATTTTGTCTCTCAGAGGGCAAAGAATCTGTGCAATTTATTGCTGTCGAGACTGGGTCATTAAGTCTACTCAAGTTTGAGATAGAGCGAATTTTAATCAGGAAGGGAATCAAGGGTTTGGAGAAAAGGCAGGAAAGTGGGGTTGAGGAATTTCAGAGCTGAAAATGTGTTGCTGGAAAAGTGCAGCAGGTCAGGCAGCATCCAAGGAGCAGGAGAATCGACGTTTCGGGCATGAGCCCTTCTTCAGGCTCATGCCCGAAACGTCGAATCTCATGTTCCTTGGATGCTGCCTGACCTGCTGCGCTTTTCCAGCAAAACATTTTCAGCTCTGATCTCCAGCATCTGCAGTCCTCACTTTCACCTTGAGAAGTTTCAGATCAACGATGAACTCAATGAATGGCAGAGCAGACTCGATGGCTATTTCTACTTTGATATTTTATAGTCGTCTAGCCAAGCATTGGAGATGGGAGAAGCGGTATCTCTGCTGTACCTTTGCCATGTTTGGAACATGACCTTGTGTAGGTCACCGGGTAACAACAGCCGTCTCAGTTTGTCAGCTAAGAATGGTTCCATTCTGGCAAGCTGTACAGACAGAAAGGAGGAGCTCGGACTGCTGATGCTGGAGAGTCCGTGTCAAAAAAATGTGGTGCTGCAAAAGCACAGCAGGTCAGGTAGCATCCAAGGAGCAGGAGAGTCGATATTTTGGGCACAAGCCCTTCATCTCTGTGTAGACACAGATTCCATATTAAACCATCTGGGATAAATATATCACCAGACTTGGAAAGAGTGAGTGAGTGAGAGACAGAGAGAGAGAGAGAGAGAGATACAGAGGGAAAGGGCTCAAAACAACTAGCAGACTGCTGTGAGATAACAGGGCAGCTAAATATATACCTTCAGAATCAGTAGTTCGGAATCTTCCCCCTGCAAATGTATTGTCCTGTGGAGTCTGCTTGTATAAGAAAGCATCCACTGTTTGACTACAGGTGGTCTCACATCGGACATCAAATGTTAATCTCTTTTCTTCAGAAGCAAGGAACACAAGCATTGGGCTTCAGCGATGTACACAAAGGCTTATCAGGAATTTACTCTTGTAGGTCAAAGAATGTGGTGCTGGAAAAGCAACCGAGGAGCAGGAGAATCATCTTTTGAGCATAAGCTCTTCATCAGGAATGGGACTCTCCTGCCCCTTGGACGCTGCCTGACTGGCTGTGCTTTTCCAGCACCACACTTTTTGACTCTGATCACCAGCGTCTGCAATCCTCACTTTCTCCTTTTTTTCTGGTAAGTACTCTTTCTGTTTTATCTGTACAATATTTGTTGTAATCTTGATATCTGTAATGCTTAGTTGATAATATTATTCCTTTGTCCCTCAGGCACCTCCAGCAATAATGAGTAATAACAGTGAAACTGTTTAAACTGATACCTTGCTGATGACAGTACATTCTGTGTTCTCATTACCTTCGGCGTGGTGACCAAAATGGAAGAGAGACTTCATGGAGTCCAGAATCAATACTGAGGTCTCCCAGGGCAACAGTGTGCCACCAGATGTACTGGGCCTGACCTGCCGGTGGGGCAGGACTTATCCAGGGATGGTGATGTCCAAGACGTTGCCATACTCACCACATCATACCTTACAGATAACGTCCTGTGGCACAAATTTTCCAATTTTGACAGTAGCCCCCACATGTTGGTAAGGCAGTCTTTGTAAGGTCAATAGGGACAGGTTTGCCATTCCTGAATCTGAATCAAACGCCTCGGACCATGTTGGTGGTCCATTTGTTTTATTCTCGTTGTACTTTTTGCGCAGAGTTTGAATCCATCCAATCTCTGGGCCTTTTCTGAGAGAAATTAAGGAGTCACGCACGCCCTGCTGTCCCTGGAATCACAAGCAGGCCACAGCAGGAGGGATTTTCCACCTGCACAATAGTTTCATGGTCATCACTCCTGCTGCTGTTGACCTCCTCTGCCAATCGAGCCATGTCTCCCTGGTATCAGTATCCTCCTCAGATCGCCTAGATAAGATTCAAGGAACACATTATTTTATACAATACGAGCACCTTTGTCTGTCAACAGTGTACTTGTGAATTTTCTCTTGCCCCCTTTCATACCTTCCAGAAAATAAAGCATAAAATGAGATATTTATTTCTTTCCCCATTCCATCACAGCTTGGTATGGCAACTGCCCTGCCCAAGACTGCAGGAAAGAGTGGTGGACAGGGATGGTGATGTCCAAGACGTTGCCATACTCACCACATCATGCCTTACAGATAACGTCCTGTGGCACAACTTCTCCAATTTTGACAGTAGCCCCCACATGTTGGTAAGGCAGTCTTTGTAAGGTCAATAGGGACAGGTTTGCCGTTTCTGAATCTGAATCAAACGCCTCGGACAATGTTGGTGGTCCATTTGTTTTATTCTCGTTGTACTTTTGTGCAGAGTTTGAATCCACCCAGTCCGTCAGGCAAACCAGCCTTAATCCACTGACTCAGTGTACACTTGCAGCTGCTTCAGGTAAGCAGCCAACATGATCAAAGACCCCTCTTACCTCAGTTATACCCTCTTCCAGCCTCTTCCGATAGACAGAAGGTACAAAAGTTTGAAAGCACTTAGCCACACATTCAAGAACAGCGTCTTCTCCACTGTTATCAGAGCTATGAACAGACCTCTGATTCTTAGAGTTGATATTCTTTGAGCTTTCCTTGTGGCTGTTACACTATGTTCTGTTCTGTTACCCTGGCATACGGTGTGAGGTATGATTTGCCTGGACAGCATACAAAACAGTACTTTTCACTGTATCTCAGCATGTGTGACAATAATAAATCAGATCAAATCAATCTGACGACTCCTCTTAAGGGCTTCGAATTGGCTTCCAGGAAATACATTTTCTTTTGTTCTGCCCTCTGTGTATTTGTTGCATTCACACAGTAACATTTCCTTCTGTATTTGTGTTCATGAATGGAGGATTTGGACTCAGAAGAAGAATTAGAAGAATTGATCACAATTCTCAAGAACTATCAACCCCATTAAACTTAAAAGACGAAGTGGCTCAGTGGTTAGCACTGCTGCCTCACAGCACCAGGGTCCCAGGTTCAATCCCAGCCTTGGGTGACTGTCTGTGTGGAGTTTGCACATTCTCCCCATGTCTGTGACCTTGTGTAGGTCACCCGGTGACCGGTCACAAGATCATGTTCCAAACATGACCCATGTCCCACAATCCAAAAATGTGCAGGTCAGGTGAATTGGCCATGCTAAATTGCCTGTAGTGTTAGGTGCATTAGTCAGAGGGTGGGTTACTCTTTGGAGGGTCGGTGTGGACTGGTTGGGCCAAAGGGCCTGTTTCCCACTGTAGGGAATCTAATCTAAAAGTCACAACACATCAATTTCCAAGATACTATAGTGTTTAAATTGATGCAACAGGCATAGAGAAGCAACAACAACAAAAAAACCTCTTTGGCAAAATAACTGATACACAAAAAGCCACCATATTAGACATATCTTCTGCAGATTGGTGGAACCACAGTTAATAGAATCACAGTCATACAACAGGGTTTTGGAATTTGAAACATTTTAACCAGGCAGTTGGTACACCTTTTACTACATCTCAGGTCTCAACCTCAGATTTAAAATCATAATGGCATCCGCAATATCATCCCCCTGTGGATCCTGAGCATTTGCAGCCCTAAGTCAGAGATGCCAGATTAATTTGTGAGTAATTCACGACCTCAGTGATTTCACGTTTCCCTCACTCCGGGTCAGCTGAGTGTTCCTCGTTGGCGGGTTTGAAGCTGTTCAGTCTTCTTTGCAGCTGCCCTCTCTTCCCTGCTGTTACAGCTCCTCTCTCTCTCTCCCTAACTCTCTTTTTGGTTGTTGCTCTTCACTCAGCATCTGGGTGGTCTCCCCATACTCTCTTGCAGTCTTCTGACTCTGCCCAGCATCTGCCCTGCACTGTCTACCCCTCGGGCCCTTTGATCACTGGATGTTTTTCTCCCACATTCGTTCTGGATAGGCTTATAGTAAACCATCAGCAGCAAATACAAGAGTTTGTGATTGGGAAAACATCATTTCTGGATTGATCCCTTTATATTCTGGTGCTACTGGCAAATTTCTTGAAATCAGTTTCAGGTTGATTAATCCACCTCCCCCCCCACCCCACTCCACTCCACTCCACTCCACCCCATTCTTTGCTTGTCCCACAGTTCAATATCAGGGAGCATTTCTGGATTTTTTTAGATTAGATTGACTAAGTGTGGAAACAGGCCCTTCAACCCAACAAGTCCACACTGACCCTCCGAAGAGCAACCCAACCAGACCCATTCCCCTATATTTACCCCTGACTAAAGCACCTAACACTACAGGCAATTTAGCATGGCCAATTCAGCTAATCTGCACATCTTTGGACTGTGGGAGGAAACCGGAGCACCCGGAGGAAACCCACGCAGACATGGGGAGAATGTGCAAATTCCACACAGTCAGTTGCCTGAGGCGGGAATTGAACCCGGGTCTCTGGCACTGTGAGGCAGCAGTGCTAACCACTGAGCCACCGTGCTGCCCTTATGAAGGGCCTGATGAAGGAGAGGCGCTCTGGATATGAGCCCAGTTGCGCTCTCCGGAAGCGAAGAATGATCTCACAGAGGGATATGCGGGCAGAAAGAATGAGTTCAGGCTCATTGTGCCTTTTAGAATTACTCAGGAGCTGAGAGACCAAACCCCCACCCCCACCACGCTCTCCATGGCAACACTGAAGCCAATCACATTGGACAAGGCAGCCAATCAGTAGGTAAAAACACAGGGACTGCAGATGCTGGACACCAGAGTTTAGATTAGAGTGGTGCTGGAAAAGCACAGCAGGTCAGGCAGCATCCGAGGAGCAGGAAAATCGACGTTTCGGGCAAAAGCCCTTCATCATGAATAGAGCCTGCAAGGTGGAGAGATAAATGAGAGGGGGTTGGTGTGGGGAGAAAGTAGCATGGAGTACAGTGGGTGAATGGTGGTGGGGATGGAGGTGATAGGTCAGAGAGGAGGGTGGGGGAAGGTAGCAAAGAGTACAGTGGGTGAATTAGTACCCTCTTCTCCAGTCACATATTGTGATCACATGGCATTTGGCATTCTTGGGATTGTCCTGCCAAATGCAAAACGAGAGGCCTTGGCGTTTGAGGGAGCTTCAATGTTTCGCACCACCATTTCTGTGATGTCCTCATGTTGACGACACATTGGCGCTGGGCTCTGATTTCACCATGTCTGACACACTTGTCATTGCTGCAAAGAGGTATCACTGCAGTCCTCTGCTACATGGCATGTTGTGACAACAATACTGGCAAGACATCCAACCCCTTCAGAAAGAGAGATGAACCAGGCTCACTTGCAAAGCACAGCACCTTTACAGAGTCAAGGTTTCTCATTTATTTTGACATAAAAGGTCAGAACAAAGCAAAGGGGTTTTTTTTTGAAAGCATTCTGATTGTCAATACTTCACAATACACTTCAATTGCAGCGTTAGAATATACAGTATTGAAACACATGACTTGGGCTGTTTCGATCCAATCAGCTGAGTTGCAGCCCACTGACTGTTATGGTCAACTTGCACTATAAAGTCAAGCCTTTTAGTTCAACATAGTTTCGTCGACTGGGAAAAGAAAAGAACTAAGACATTTCTGAAAACCTCAATCACATGCCAGTAAGTTAAGTCACTGAACTCACTAAAATTGACGGAACTTTCCAAACTGCATGCAGAAACACACACTGGCCAACCTGTTCAGGCAGGTCTGGGTGGGGA
The DNA here is from genome assembly GCF_020745735.1 of Hemiscyllium ocellatum. Taxonomy (NCBI): domain Eukaryota; kingdom Metazoa; phylum Chordata; class Chondrichthyes; order Orectolobiformes; family Hemiscylliidae; genus Hemiscyllium; species Hemiscyllium ocellatum. The sequence continues at coordinate 23,734,043 of NC_083409.1, forward strand.
TGGATGGAGGGAGAGGGGTCAGGGTGGGGTTGGAGAGTGGCTTTTGGGTTGGGAGGAGGGCAGGGAAGTGAAAACTTAATCATTTACACGTCAAACGTTGGCTCTTTACTGTGCTTCAAGCATTTTCAAAAAGAAAAAAAGGTAAAAACGATTTTGAGTCCCAGGGTGACCGGCGTCCTGCATAACAAAGCAGCGACATTCCCCACCCATCCCCTCCCCACCCTCACCTCCACACAGGAAATGTCCTGCTTTCACTGCAGTCAGACCAGACTCCATCAAGGTCCCAAAACATTGTCCATGAGGATCTCTGTCCCAGCTTAAAGCAGGTCTCCTCGGAATCTTGAACAGCACATTATAGTAATGGGCAGTCGGAAATGTTTAAAAAATATAACACACGCTGGACTGTTCTCTTTCACTTGGTGGGAATAGCTTTCAGTGATACAATCCCCACCCCCTGGCCTGGGGAGGAGGGTGTTCATGGATAGCGCAATTACCAGGGCGTGTGTCCGTACCGAGAGCCACATCAGGAATGGGAGCAGCCATTCTTCCATCATCTGTCAGGAGCAAGGAGCAGGGAGGGGGAACAGGGAGCAAGGGAAGGGGGTACTGGGAACAGGGAGGTTGAGGGGGAACAGAGAGCAAGGAGGGGGAACAAAGAGTGGGAGAGGGAACAGTGAGCGGGAGGGGGAACAAGGAGCAGGGAGGGGAATCGGGAGCAGTTGGTGGGATCAGGGAGCAGGGAGCAGGATCAGGGAGCAGGGAAGAGGGATTAGGAGAGCAGGGAAGGGGGATCAGGGAGCAGGGAGGGGGAACAGGGAGCAGGGAGGGGGATCGGGAGCAGTTGGTGGGAACAGGGAGGGGGATCAGGGAGCTGGGAGGGGGAACAGGGAGCAGGGAGGGGGAAGAAGGAGCAGGGAGGGGGAAGAAGGAGCAGGGAGTGGGAACAGGGAGGGGTATCGGGGGGGGAACAGGGAGCGAGAACAAGGAGCAGGGAGTGAGAACAGGGAAGGGGGAACAGGGAAGGGGGAACAGGGAGGGGGAACAGGGAGGGGGAACAGGGAACAGGGATGGGGAACAGGGAGCAGGGAGTGAGAACAGGGAGCGGGGGGAACAGGGAGCATGGAAGTTGAGAGGGATCAGGGAGCAGGGAGGGGGAACAGGGAGCAGGGAGGTTGAGGGGGATCAGGGAACAGGGATGGGGAACAGGGAGCAGGGAGTGGGAACAGGGAACAGGGAGGGGGAACAGGAAGTAGGGAGGGGGATCAGGAAATAGGGAGGCGATCAGGAAGTGGGGGGGAATCAGGGAGCGGGGGGGATCAGAGAGCAGGGAGAGGGATCAGGGAGCAGGGAGGGGGATCAGGGAGCAGGGAGAGGAACAGGAAGTAGGGAGGGGGATCAGGGAGCGGGGGGCAGGAAATCAGGGAGCGGGGGGGGGAAACAGGGAGTGGGAGAAGGAACAGGGAGCACGGATGGGGAGCAGGGAGAGGGAACAGGGAGGGGGAACAAAGAGGGAGAGGGAACATGGAGTGGAAGGAGGAAGAGGGAGCAGGGAGGGGGTACAGGGAGCTGGGAGGAGAACAGAGAGTGGGAGGGGGAAGAAGGAGTGGGAAGAGGGAGCAGGGAGGGGTACAGGGAGTGGGAGGGGAACAGGGAGTAGGAGGAGTGAATGGCATCCAGGAGATTCATCCACAACGCATTCTTTTCTGTCAGGACAGTCTGGCTCTGTCTCCTCCTTTTCCATCCAGTGGTGGTCTGGGAGGAGGGGGAGAGGTGTGTACCTGAGAGGACTGCTAATCTTTCCTCTGAGCGTTTCTCCCTCTGTCTATGCCAGTCAATACAGCCACCCAATCCCCTCCCCCATCTTCACCTCACCTCCCTTCTCCTCTCCCTACCCAGCCTCCTTCTCTTTCCCCTTAATACCCTCCCTCCTGCTCATGTTCTCTCTCATCTTCCATATTGTCCTCAGCTTCCTTACCGACACTGCTCCTCTACCCTCTCCCCCCTTCTCCCCCTTCCCCAGTCTAACACTGCCACCTCCTCCTCCCCCCCCCCCCCGGTCTAACACTGCCACCTCCTCCCCCCCCTCCCCCGGTCTAACACTGACACCCCCTCTCCCCCTCCCCCAATCTAACACTGACATCCCCACTCCTCCTCCTCCCCCAGTCTAACACTGACATCCCCTCGCCCCCTCCCCCAATCTAACACTGACATCCCCTCGCCCCCTCCCCCAGTCTAACACTGACACCCCCTCGCCCCCTCCCTCAGTCTAACACTGACATCCCCTCTCCACCTCCCCCAGTCTAACACTGACATCCCCTCGCCCCCTCCCCCAGTCTAACACTGACATCCCCTCTCCCCCTCCCCCAATCTAACACTGACACCCCTTCTCCCCCTCCCCCAGTCTAACACTGACATCCCCTCGCCCCCTCCCCCAATCTAACACTGACACCCCCTCTCCCCCTCCCCCAATCTAACACTGACACCCCCTCTCCCCCTCCCCCAGTCTAACACTGACATCCCCTCGCCCCCTCCCTCAGTCTAACACTGACACCCCCTCTCCCCCTCCCCCAGTCTAACACTGACATCCCCTCGCCCCCTCCCCCAATCTAACACTGACACCCCCTCTCCCCCTCCCCCAATCTAACACTGACATCCCCTCGCCCCCTCCCCCAGTCTAACACTGACATCCCCTCGCCCCCTCCCCCAATCTAACACTGACACCCCCTCTCCCCCTCCCCCAGTCTAACACTGACATCCCCTCTCCCCCTCCCCCAATCTAACACTGACACCCCTTCTCCCCCTCCCCCAGTCTAACACTGACATCCCCTCGCCCCCTCCCCCAATCTAACACTGACACCTCCTCCCCCCTCTCCCCCGGTCTAACACTGACATCCCCTCTCCCCCTCCCCCAATCTAACACTGACACCCCTTCTCCCCCTCCCCCAGTCTAACACTGACATCCCCTCGCCCCCTCCCCCAATCTAACACTGACACCCCCTCTCCCCCTCCCCCAGTCTAACACTGACATCCCCTCTCCCCCTCCCCCAGTCTAACACTGACATCCCCTCGCCCCCTCCCCCAATCTAACACTGACACCCCCTCTCCCCCTCCCCCAGTCTAACACTGACATCCCCTCGCCCCCTCCCCCAATCTAACACTGACATCCCCTCTCCCCCTCCCCCAATCTAACACTGACACCTCCTCCCCCCTCTCCCCCGGTCTAACACTGACATCCCCTCTCCCCCTCCCCCAATCTAACACTGACACCTCCTCCCCCCTCTCCCCCGGTCTAACACTGCCACCCTTTCTCTCCCTCTCCGGTCTAAAACCGCCATCCCCTCTCCCCCCCCCCCCCCGGTCTAACACTGACACCCCCTCTCCCCCTCCCCGGTCTAATACTGACACCCCCTCTCCCCCTCCCCGGTCTAACACTGACACCCCCTCTCCCCCTCCCCCAATCTAACACTGACATCCCCTCTCCTCCTCCTCCCCCAGTCTAACACTGACATCCCCTCGCCCCCTCCCCCAGTCTAACACTGACATCCCCTCGCCCCCTCCCCCAGTCTAACACTGACACCCCCTCGCCCCCTCCCCCAGTCTAACACTGACACCCCCTCTCCCCCTCCCCCAGTCTAACACTGACATCCCCTCGCCCCCTCCCCCAGTCTAACACTGACATCCCCTCGCCCCCTCCCCCAATCTAACACTGACACCCCCTCTCCCCCTCCCCCAGTCTAACACTGACATCCCCTCTCCCCCTCCCCCAATCTAACACTGACACCCCTTCTCCCCCTCCCCCAGTCTAACACTGACATCCCCTCGCCCCCTCCCCCAATCTAACACTGACACCCCCTCTCCCCCTCCCCCAGTCTAACACTGACATCCCCTCGCCCCCTCCCCCAATCTAACACTGACATCCCCTCTCCCCCTCCCCCAATCTAACACTGACATCCCCTCTCCCCCTCCCCCAATCTAACACTGACACCCCCTCGTCCCCTCCCCCAGTCTAACACTGACACCCCCTATCCCCCTCCCCCAGTCTAACACTGACACCCCCTCTCCCCCTCCCCTGGTCTAACACTGACATCCCCTCGCCCCCTCCCCTGGTCTAACACTGACATCCCCTCTCCCCCTCCCCCAATCTAACACTGACACCCCCTCGCCCCCTCCCCTGGTCTAACACTGACATCCCCTCTCCCCCTCCCCCAGTCTAACACTGACATCCCCTCGCCCCCTCCCCCAATCTAACACTGACATCCCCTCTCCCCCTCCCCCAATCTAACACTGACATCCCCTCTCCCCCTCCCCCAATCTAACACTGACACCCCCTCGTCCCCTCCCCCAGTCTAACACTGACACCCCCTATCCCCCTCCCCCAGTCTAACACTGACACCCCCTCTCCCCCTCCCCTGGTCTAACACTGACACCCCCTCGCCCCCTCCCCTGGTCTAACACTGACACCCCCTCTCTCCCCGGATTAACACTGTGCCCCCTCCATTCCCCATATCTAACACCGTCCCTCCTCCCGTTCCTGGCCATAGCCTGCCCACCCCACCCTCTCTTCCCGGTCTAGCACTGCTCCCACCTCCCCCCCCCCCTTGCTCGACTTCCCAGTCAGAGACTGCGCGCCCTCCCCCCACTTCCCATCCCAGTCTCACACTGCCCCATCTCCTCTCCCCGGTCTCTAACACTGGTCGTCCTGGTCTTGCTCCTGGCCTTGGTCGGCGAGAGTGAGGGGTGGTCCGATGCCGATGGTAGTTGCCCCTGAGCCCGTTGCCCTCGACCCGGCTGCCCCCACCCTGGCGCGGTAGCTGCCGTTGGGCAGCTGCCAGCTGTGGCGGAGTGGCGGTGCCGACGAGATGGTGTGCGAGCGGCCCAGGCTGGTGGCGACCGCGGCCTCGAAGGTGAGGGTTTCCTCCCCGGGGCCCTGCTCCTGGTCCAGGCTGCCCCCTTCCTCGTGCAGGCTCAGCGACGGCTCCGAGATGTAGCGCAGCGGCGTCGAGTGCTGGCTCTCGCTCTTGGTGCTCAGACCCGGCGACTCGCCCCAGAGGGCCTTGCTGGGCCGCACTCTCAGTGACTGGTAGCGGCACTCGCCCTTGCCTCTCGGCGTGGCCTGCTCACAGGAGGAGGGCGGCGGCGGCGACCACGGCTCAGGCCGCTGGGCAACCGGAGAGTACGAGATGTGCGGCCGCGGTTTTGGGGGTGTCTGCGGGAGCTGCCGTCTCCCCTGTCTTGGCGTGTTGGTCCCAGATGTCGAAGGGATCGGGCTCTCACTGACCGGACTGCTGGCCTGCAAGAAACAAGATGGAGAAACATGACTGCCTGTTCCTCTCCTGGAGGTGGGCGGAGGTGGTGTGCGCAGGGAGTGGAAGGTTTAGAGGTGCAGAGCCTCCCAGGGGTGGGCATCACTGGCTGGCCAGCAGGTATTGCCCGCACCTAGTTGCTCCTTCAAGGTGGTGATGGGCTGACCCACAATGCCATTAGGGACGGAATTCCAGGAATTTGACCCAGTGAAGGAATGGTGATAACATTCCAAGTTGGGATGGTGAATAGCTCGGAGGGGAACCTGCAGGCGTTCTTGTGTATTTACTGCCCTTGTCCTTCTAGTTGGGAGTGGTTGTGGGTTTGGAAGGTGCTGTCCGAGAATCTTTGATGAATTGCTGGAGTGCATCGTGATTCATGAAATGCAGCAGACCCCAGCTCTCCAAAAGGCAGCATACAGCTTTTTGAGTGAGGATCATTGAACTGGGTGTGTGTATGTCTATGTGTGAGTATGTGTTCTGCGTATATGTGAGTGTGTGTGTGTGTGCATGTATGTATACACGTATCTGTGAGAGAGGGAGAGTGTGAGACAGAGTGTGTGTGTGTTGTGTATCTGTGAATTGTATAGGTCTATGTTTTGTTTGTGGGTGTGTTTGGTGTGAATATGATTGTGTGTGTGAATGCATGCGACAGTGTGTGTGTGTATCTGTACAATTGTGAGTTGGTGCATAGGTGTGAGTGTGTGTCTGAGTGTGAATGTGACTGAGTGTGAGAGTGTTGTGTGTCTGAGTTTGTGTTGTGAGTGTGTATGTGTGTGTGTGTGAATGTGAGTGAGTACGGGCGGCACGGTGGCACAGTGGTTAGCACTGCTGCCTCACAGCGCCTGTAGACCCGGGTTCAATTCCCGACTCAGGCGACTAACTGTGTGGAGTTTGCACGTTCTCCCCGTGTCTGCGTGGGTTTCCTCCGGGTGCTCCGGTTTCCTCCCACAGTCACAAAGATGTGCGGGTCAGGTGAATTGGCCAAGCTAAATTGCCCGTAGTGTTAGGTAAGGGGTATGGGTGGGTTGCGCTTCGGCGGGTCGGTGTGGACTTGTTGGGCCGAAGGGCCTGTTTCCACACTGTAAGTCTAATCTAATCTAAAAAGACAGTGGGTGTTGTATCTGCATGTGTATGTCAGTGCGTATCTATGTGTGAGTCTGTGTGGTGTATGCCTGTGTTGTGTGTGTGTGTGTGTGTGTGTGTGTGTGTGTGTGTGTGTGTGTGTATGGAGTGTGTGTGTATGGAGTGTGTGTGTGTGCGTGTGTGTGTGTGTGTGAATGGAGTGTGTGTGTGTGTGTGAGTGTGTGTGTGAATGGAGTGTGTGTGTGAATGGAGTGTGTGTGTGTGCGCGTGTGTGTGTGTGTGAATGGAGTGTGTGTGTGAATGGAGTGTGTGTGTGTGTGTGTGTGTGAATGGAGTGTGTGTGTGTGTGTGTGTGAGTGTGTGTGTGTGAATGTAGTGTGTGTGTGTGTGTGAGTGTGTGTGTGTGAATGGAGTGTGTGTGTGTGTGAGTGTGTGTGTGTGAATGGAGTGTGTGTGTGTGTGTGTGTGTGTGTATGGAGTGTGTGAGTGTGTGTGTGTGAATGGAGTGTGTGTGTGTGTGTGTGTGAGTGTGTGTGTGTGAATGGAGTGTGTGTGTGTGTGTGAGTGTGTGTGTGTGAATGGAGTGTGTGTGTGTGTGTGTGTGTGAGTGTGTGTGTGTGAATGGAGTGTGTGTGTGTGTGAATGGAGTGTGTGTGTGTGTGTGTGTGTGTGTGTGTGTGTGTGTGAATGGAGTGTGTGTGTGTGTGTGTGTGTGTGTGTGAATGGAGTGTGTGTGTGTATGTGTATCTGTGTGGGAGTGTGTGTGTGTGTGAATGGAGTGTGTGTGTGTGAGTGTGTGTGTGAATGGAGTGTGTGTGTGTGTGTGAGTGTGTGTGTGTGAATGGAGTGTGTGTGTGTGTGAATGGAGTGTGTGTGTGTGTGTGTGTGAGTGTGTGTGTGTGTGAATGGAGTGTGTGTGTGTGTGTGTGTGTGTGTGTGTGAATGGAGTGTGTGTGTGTGTGTTGTGTATGTGTATCTGTGTGGGAGTGTGTGTGTGTGTGAATGGAGTGTGTGTGTGTGTGTGTGTGTGTGTGAATGGTGTGTGTGTGAGTGTGTGTGTGTGTGTGTGTGAGTGTGTGTGTGTGTGAATGGAGTGTGTGTGTGTGTGTGTGAGTGTGTGTGTGAATGGAGTGTGTGTGTGTGTGTGTGTGTGAGTGTGTGTGTGTGTGAATGGAGTGTGTGTGTGTGAATGGAGTGTGTGTGTGTGTGTGTGTGTGTGTTGTGTATGTGTATCTGTGTGTGAGAGTGTGTGTGTGTGTGTGTGTGTGTGTGAATGGAGTGTGTGTGTGTGTGTGTGTGTGTGTGTTGTGTATGTGTATCTGTGTGTGAGTGTGAATGGAGTGTGTGTGTCTGATATGTGCATGCTGGAGCTGAATGAAGGAAGCCGGTACGCACTGTCTTACCAGGACAATAAAATATTTTCCATCACCTTTCCAGAATAAGTCTGGGCTTTTATAAAGGGGGTCTTATTTCTATTTTCACTATCTTCCCCTTGCTATGTTTAGAAGACATGGAGCAATCTGTGAAGTTGGCAAACGTACAATGAAGACCTTCGTTGTGCAATTGGTTCTGTTTCAATGAGCAAACTGTCCTGGTAAGACAGTGCCTACTGGCTTCCTTCATTCAGCTCCAGCAGCCAGCACCAATTTCTTCAAAGCTGCCAAAGCCTTATTTATTTGACAGAGAATTGGAACAGTGAGCTAAATGGCCCCATGCTGTACCAATTCTTTTATGGCATGAGCTCTGCTGGAAGAGCTTGATTGCAGTGTTGGTGAATGTTGAGGTGTTAGCTTGACAAAGATTCTCTGTTCTACTCTGATTAGTAAATGAGATGCTTTCTCTCAGCCACTCTTCTCATGTAATGTAATAGTTTTCGGAAAATAGTGTGGTGCCATTCTCCCAGTGAAACAGTTTGTGGATGATTTCATGGCTTGAATTAGCAAGTGAATTTGAAGAATGATAAAACATACAAATAGTAAACAACAGTCACTGAGAACGAGTAAGGTAGTCCGTGAGTAAAAATAGTCTTGAAGGGACGTCAAACCATATAATTATTTAGATACATAGAGTCAGAGAGATGTACAGCATGGAAACAGATCCTTCAGTCCAACCTGTCCAGATCTCCCAACCCAACCAAGTCCCACCTGCCAGCACCCGGCCCATATCCCTCCAAACCCTTCCTATTCATATATCCATCCAGATGCCTTTTAAATGTTGCAATTGTACCAGCCTCCACCACTTCCTCTGGCAGCTCATTCCATACACGTACCACCCTCTGTGTGAAAAAGTTGTCTGTTAGGTCTCTTTTATATCTTTCCCCTCTCACCCTAAACCGATGCCCTCTAGTTCTGGATTCCCCAACCACAGGGAGAAGACCATGACTATTTACCCTAACCATGCCCCTCATGATTTTATAAACCTCTATAAGGTCACCCCTCACCCTCCGACACTCCAGGGAAAACAACTCTAGCCTATTCAATCTCTCCCTGTAGCTCAAATCCTCCAACCCTGGCAACATCCTTATAAATCTATTCTGAATCTTTTCAAGTTTCACAACATCCTTCCAATAGGAAGGAGACCAGAATTGCACACAATTTTGCAAAAGTGACATAACCAATGTCCTGTACAGCCGCAAAATGACCTCCCAACTCCAATAATCAATGCTCTGACCAATAAAGGAAAGCATACCAAACGCCTTCTTCACTATCCTATCTACCTACGACTCCACTTTCAAGGCACTATGGGCCTGCACTCCAAAGTCTCTTTGTTCAGCAACACTCCCTAGGACCTTACCATTAAGTGCATAACTCCTGCTAAGATTTGCTTTCCCAAAATGCAACACCTCACTTTTATCTAAATCAAACTCCATCTGCCACTCCTCAGCCCATTGGCCCATCTGGTCAAGATCCCGTTGTAATCTGAGGTAACCTTCTTCACTGTTCACTACATCTCCAATTTTGGTGTCATCTGCAAACTTACTAACTACACATCTTAAGTTCGCATCCAAATCATTTATGTAAATGACAAAAAGTAGAGGACCCAGCACCGATCCTTGTGGCACTCCACTGGTCACAGGCCTCCAGTCTGAAAAACAACCCTCCGCCACCACCATCTGTCTTCTACCTTTGAGCCAGTTCTGTATCCAAATGGCTAGTTCTCCCTGTATTCCATGAGATCTAACCTTGCTAACCAGTCTCCCATGGGGAACCTTGTCAAACGCCTTTTTGAAGTCCATATAGATCACATCTACTGCTCTGCCCTCATCAATCTTCTTTGTTGCTTCTTCAAAAAGCTCGATCAAGTTTGTGAGACATGATTTCCCACGCACAAAGCCATGCTGACTATCCCTAAAGTCCTTGCCTTTCCAAATACATGTACATCCTGCCCCTTAGGATTCCCTCCAACAACTTGCCCACCACCGAGGTCAGGCTTACCGGTCTATAGTTCCCTGACTTAAACAGTGGCACCACGTTTGCCAACCTCCAGTCTTACGGCACCTCACCTGTAACTATCAATGATAGAAATATCTCAGCAAGGGGCCCAGTAATCACTTCCCTAGCTTCCCACAGCGTTCCAGGATGCACCTGATCAGGTCCTGGGTATTTTTCCACTTATATGCATTTCAAGACATCTAGCACTTCCTCCTCTGTAAATTGGACATTTTCCAAGGTGTCTCCATCTATTTCCCTACAGTCTGTATCTTCCATATTCTTTTCCACAGTAAACACTGATACAAAATATTCATTTAGTATCGCCCCCATCTCCTGCGGCTCCACACAAAGGCCACCTTACTGATCTTTGAGGGGCCCTATTCTCTCCCTAGTTACCCTTTTGTCCTTAATATATTTGTAAAAACCCTTTGGATTCTCCTTAATTCTATTTGCCAAAGCTATCTCATGTCCCCCTTTTGCCCTCCTGATTTCCCTCTGAAGTATACTCCTACTTCCTTTATACTCTTCTAAAGATTCACTCGATCTATTCTGTCTAAACCTTACATATGCTTCCTTATTTTTCTTAACCAAACCCCTAACTTCTTTAGTAATCCAGCATTCTCTGTACTTACCAGCCTTTCCTTTCACCCTGACAGGAATATACTGTCTCTGCACTCTCGTTATCTCATTTCTGAAGGCTTCCCATTTTCCAGCCATTCCTTTATCTGCGAACATCTGGCCCCAATCAGCTTTTGAAAGTTCTTGTCTAATACTGTCAAAATTGGCCTTTCTCCAATTTAGAACTTCAACTTTTATATCAGGTCTATCTTTATCCATCACTATTTTAAAACCTAATAGAATTATGGTCGCTGGCCCCAAAGTGCTCCCCATTCACCTGCCCTGTCTTATTTCCCAAGAGTAGGTCAAGTTTTGCACCTTCTCTAGTAGGTACATCCACATACTGAATCAGAAAATTGTCTTGTACTCACTTAACAAATTCTTCTCCATCTAAACTCTTCACACTACGGCAGTCCTAGTCTATGCTTGGAAAGTTAAAATCCCCTATTATAACCACCCTATTATTCTTACAGATAACTGAAATCTCCTAACAAATTTGATTCTCAATTTCCCTCTGACTATTAGGGGGTCTATAGTTGGTCTACAATCCCCTTCTTATTTCCACCCAAATAACTTCCCTGGATGTATTTCCGGGAATATCCTCCCTCATGACAGCTGTAATGCTATCCCTTATCAAAAATGCCACTCCCCCTCCTCTCTTGCCTCCCTTTCTATCCTTCCTGTAGCTTTGTATCCTGGAACATTAAGCTGCCAGTCCTGCCCATCCCTGAGCCATGTTTCTGTAATTGCTATGATATCCCAGTCCCATGTTCCTAACCATGCCCTGAGTTCATCTGCCTTCCCTGTTAGGCTCCTTGCATTGAAATAAATGCAGTTTAATTTATTAGTCCTACCTTGTCCCTGCCTGCCCTGACTGTTTGACTCACTTCTGTTCTCAGCTGTACCCGTCTCAGATTGATCTCTTTACTCACTATCTCCCTGGGTTCCCGTCCCCCCACCTTACTAGTTTAAATCCCCCTGAGCAGCTCTAGCAAATCCCCCTGCCAGTATATTAGTCCCCTTTCAATTCAAGTGCAAAGCATCATTCTTGTGCGGGTCACTTCTACCCCAGAAAAGATTCCAAAAATGTGAATCCTTCTCCTCAGCCATGCATTCATCTGCTCTATCCTCCAATTCCTATCCTAACTACTCTTAAAGACCTCCTTTTTAAATTCCTGCCTAACTTTCTGTATTTTCCCTTCAGAATCTCATCCTTTTCCCTTCCTATGTCGTTGGTAAAATGACCTCCTGCTGGCCCCTCTCCTCCTTGAGAATATTGTGCACCCTCTCTGAGACATCCTTGATCCTGGCACTAGGGAAGCAACACAACATTCTGCTTTTTCACTGCTGGCCACAGAAACGTCTGTCTGTACCTCAGGCTAGAGAGTCCCCTAACACAGTCGATCGTTTGGAACCCGACTTACCTCTCGTTATATTAGAGCCAGTGTTAATACAGAAACTTGGCTGTTCATGCTACGTTCCCCAGAGAATCCATCACCCCCTACATGTTCCAAAACAGCATACATGTTTGAAATGTGGATAGCCACAGAAGACCCCTGCACTATGTGCCTATCTCTCTTACCCTTTCTGGAGTTAACCCATCTATGTGACTGCATCTGCAACTATTCTCTCTTCCTGTAACTGCCATCCATCACATCCCCTTACTCTGGTAAATTCCTCATTGCCTCTAACTCTCGTTCCAACCGTTCCATTCGATCTGACATGATTTGCAACCAATGTCATTTATTGCAGATATAATCCTCAGTAACCCGTAAACTCTCCCTAAACTCCCACATCCGACAAGAAGAGCATATCACTCTACTAAGGGCCATTTTTGCTCCTTACAATCCCAGAAAATAGCCCCGTCTTATTCCTCTGCAAAACACTGCTCCAGGCTAACTCAATACTGATGGCTTATATTTTTAAGTTTAGTCAAGAAACATATCACAATAAAACATATAATCAAGAGAGAACCCACTCTACTCACTACTGCAGACTTACAGCAAGGCCCCAAGGCCACACTTAAAACTATTCACTTATCTGTCTCTGTGCTGTGACCTCTCCCAAACAGATTTCTCCAAGATCATCACTGTTTGTTAATTTTCCTAGATGCACTGCGATAGCGACACATGAATTCGAAAGCAAAGGCAGTAATTGTGCAGGTTCACTACTGTGTTAGTTCGCAATGTGCGTATCTTTCTCGCTCTCTCTCTCCCCTGCACTGACCTCACCTTGTGCTGCCTTTGGCTGTTCCTCTCCCTTTTAAAAGTGTCGTCGTTTTGAATTTTTTTCTCCCAAGTTCCAAAACAACGCAACAACATATAAAACAGTAACTGGTAGTACAGAACTTGAGTATTGCTGAAAAAAGAAATGTTTTATCAAAACTTTTCATTTTTAATTTATCAGGACAATTTGCTGAGAAATACCAATGCAAAGGGAAAAGTTACAGAATAAGAACAAAGTACTGATTGGTAGAGGTGTTGCCATAGGAAATGGGACAGTTAATGCAGACTGACAGTTAACTGGCCAGGCTTTGTTTAAATATTAAACCTGGCACTTTGATTCTGAGCATGGCCTTGCCCTGAGAAGTGAATCAGATCATAACTGTCCTCTATTCTGCTCATTTGAAACAGATGCAGTGCATGCACAACGGATAGAGCTATGTGTTTGTCTAGGTAGCTTCAAGCCTGAATGACAGCTTAACTCTTTGTACACTTGCTATTTAGCAAGTGTTTAATTGCATACTCGCGTCTAATGCTGGACACTTTACGGTGAACTTTCCAACAGGCTGGTTTGTTATTGTCAGTACATTCCTTATTGATTATCTTACAAATTGGTAATGTGGTATATAACTTATAGATGTTAGGTATGTTGGTCATATTTCTAAAGATCAAATAGCATATTCTTTCAGTTGTCTACAACTGTGAATTGTTCTGGTGAATAGAAGATGAAAAGTGTTGAGAAAATTTGTTTTTTTTTCCAGCCACGCTCAAGATATCAAAAGCATAGAGAGCCTACAATTTTGACTCAATGTTAATGCCAGTTTGAGAAATAATAATGAGAGAATCACGATAGCTGGGCCATTTCCACTGGAGGAGAGAAGACTGGGAAGATATGTCAGGCCTTGAAAATTATTTAAGGTTTTGATCAAGTGAATAGAAAAAGACTGGGGAATTACAGAGGAGTAGTACAATTTAGAGTGAGCAACACTGGAGTTGCAGGTAGATAGGATAATGACGACGGTGTTTGGTATGCTTGCCTTGGTCATTGAGTACAAGAGTTGGGAGGTCATGTTGTGGCTGTACAGGACGTTGGTTAGGCCACACGTGGAATATTGCACGCAATTCTGGTCTCCCTCCTATAGGAAGGATGTTGTGAAACTCGAAAGGGTGCAGAAAAGATTTACCAGGATGATGGCAAGGGTGGAGGGTTTGAGCTATAGGGAGAGGCTGAATTGACTGGGGCTGTTCTCCCTGGAGCGTTGGAGGCTGAGGGATGACCTTTATAGAGGTTTATAAACTCATGAGGGGCATGTGTAGGATAAATAGACAAAGTCTTTTCCCTGGAGTGGGGGAGTCCAAAGATTTAAGGTGAGAGGTCAGTGGTTCACACTGCTGCCTCAAAGCGCCAGGGACCCGGGTTCAGTTCCCGCCTTGGGTGATTGTCTGTGTGGAGTTTGCACATTCTCCCAGTCTCTGCGTGGGTTTCCTCCGGGTGCTCCGGTTTCCTCCCACAATCCAAAAATGTGTGGGTTAGGTGAATTAACCATGCTAAATTGCCCATAGTGTTAGGTGCATTAGTCAGGGGGAAATATAGGGTAGGGGAATGGGTCTGGGTGGGTTACTCTTTGGTTGGGCTAAAGGACCTGTTTCCATATTGTAGAGAATCTAATCTAAGAGGGGCATGATTTAAAAGGGACCTAAGGGTAACTTTTCAAGCAGAGGGTGGTACATGTATGGAATAAGCGGTCAGAGGAAGTGGTGGAGGCTGGTACAATTACAACAATTAAAAGGCATCTGGATGGGTATACGAATAGGAAGGGTTTAGAGGGATATGGGGCGGGTGCTGGCAAATGGGACGAGATTAATTTCGGATATTTGGTCGGCATGGACGAGTTGGACCGAAGGGTCTGTTTCCGTGCTGTACATCTCTGTGACTCCATGACTCTAAGTCATCGACACTACTATGTTTGGGAAGTTCTGTAGCTGGGTAAAAGTGAGGACTGCAGATGCTGGAGATCAGAGTCGAAGAGTGTGGCGCTGGAAATGCACAGCGGGTAGGCAGCATCCGAGGAGCAGGAGAATCAAAGTTTCGAGCATTCCTGATGAAGGGCTTTTGCCCGAAACGTTGATTTTCCTGCTCCTCGGATGCTGCCTGACTGGCCGTCCACGTTCTGTAGGTGGGAACATGAGATAAAAATACAAATGTTTGTACAATTCCACCCAGAGGCTCACATCTGGATTTTCCTATCTCTCCCATCACTGTGAGTTCCAATCACCTTCTGGCCTGTCCTGGCATCAGACTGGAAGTTGTCAGGCCACAAAACGTGGCAGCTGAGGTAAACCATTCTGCCCATTGAGTTCTCTGCACCATTTAAATGAGATCACAGTTGATCTGATCATACTCAACTCCAGTCGGCACAGTGGCACAGTGGTTAGCACTGCTGACTCACAGCACCAGAGACCCGGGTTCAATTCCCACCTCAGGCAACTGACTGTGTGGAGTTTGCACATTCTCCCCGTGTCTGCGTGGGTTTCCTCCCACATCACAAAGATGTGCAGGTTAGGTGAATTGGCCTTGATAAATTGCCCATAGTGTTAGGTGTAGGGGTATGGGTGGTTTGCGGGTTGGTGTAGACTTGTTGGGCTGAAGGGCCTGTTTCCACACTGTAAGTAATCTAACAATCTCCTGCTTTTTCCCCATCACTCTTAACTCCCTTCCCAATTAAAAAATCAGCCTCAGCCTTGAATATACTTAATGGTCTAACCTCGACAGCCATTTGTGATAAAGAATTGCACAGATTCACTCCCCTCAGAGAAGGAATTTCTCCTCATCTCTATCTTAAACAGGAGCCCCCTTATTCTAAAAATCTGCCGTCTGGTTTTGGACTCTCCAACAGGAGGAAACAACCTTTCTGCAGCTGCTCTGTCAAGTCGCCTCAGAATAGAGTAGGTTTCAGTAAAGTCACTTCACATTCTTCTATAGTCCAAGCCCAACCTACTCAGCCTCTCCTCATAAGACAGCCTTTTCGTACCACAGATCAGCCTCCAATGTCAGTCTACCTTTCCTTGCAGTAGGGACCCAAAACTGTTCACAGTATTCCAGCTGTAATCTGGCTGATGCCTTCTAGAACTTTTACTTTCCAAGACCTCCCTGTTTTTATACTCAATTCTCTTTAAAATAAAATATTCCAGGTGTGGTCTGACTAGTGCTTTGCATAGTTTCACAAAACCTCCCTATTTTTATACTCCACTTCCTGTGAAATTTAGCAAACAGAATCAAGGAGAGATTAGGTTGAGGTGGGCAGGATTATAATGGGTTTGGATAAGAGAGACAAGGAAAAACTGCTCCCATTGGCTGATGGTTCAGGGACGAGGGAACCTAGATTGAAGGTTTTTGGTCAGGCGATACAGGAAAGGCAGAGGAAGGGGTCATGAGGAAGAACCTTTTCTCACAGCGAGTGGTAATGACCTGGAACTTTGGATAAAATGTGAATTTCTCTTTATCTACCAACTCAGCCTCTATGCTTCAATTTCCCACATTCTGAGCTCAGATCTGGTCTGACCGCAGCACATTGCATTTCAATGTTGAAATGAGGTATGTTACTTAGCTCATATCCAGACAGAATTCTATCCTTACCACCTACTCTTCTCAATGAAAACCGGCAAGGTTTAATTCTTTGAAGTTTGACTACTCATAACTATTTAGAGCAGATGTACAGCATACTCGGACTCATTTTTTGAACTCTGACCAATAAATATCAGCTCCTTGTCTTTGTATTAAAATACATACAGGAACCATCTGATACGAGCACAAGCCTGGGGCCTACCTGTCCCCGATGGGAATGAGACCTGCTGAGACTAGGGGACCGAGAGAGCCGCCCATCCCGGGGATGGTGCTGTTGATACTGAGCACGTTCTGCTGAGGTGCATAGGGATCGATCAGGTGACAGCAAGTGTTTCCTTTCCTTTGAACGGCCTCTGTCCAGGCTGTCTATATAAGGGATGTCCACTGTTCGCAGCCCTGTGAAAGCGAAACACACCTCTGAGAACATGTAACAAGCTCATCCCGTTCTTAAGACTGCGATTATGATAATAGTAAGTACATCAAGGCAGAGATAACTCAAAACAGTCCACGCCAGCATGGAACAGAAAGCTAAGCCCAGCTAAGGGAAGGAGTGTGGCGCAGAGGCCCAGCAATAATCGCATTAGTTGTTACAAAGCCTGGGGGAATTAAAACTGAAGCCTTTTTTTCTGAAGCGTTGGAGGCTGAGGGGTGACCTTATAAAGGTTTATAAAATCATGGGGGACAAGGTAAGGTGAATAGCCAAGGTCGTTTTCCCAGTGTAGGGGAGTCTAAAACTCGAGGGCTAGTTTTAAGATGAGAGGAGAAAGACTTGAAAAGCATCTGAGGGATAACATTTTCACGTGGGGGAGGGGAGGCGGTTCATGAATGGAATGAGTTGCCAGAGGAAGTGGTGGAGACAAGTACAATTGCAACATTTAAAAAGCATCTGAATAAGTCGATGAATAGGAAGGGTTTAGTGGGATATAGGCCAAATGCTGGCAAATGGAATGATATCAGATTGGAATGTCTGATTGGTATGGATGAGTTGGACCAAAGGGTCTGTTTCCATGCTGCATGACAGTATGCTTACCTCCTAAAGGCCTCGCACTTGTCAAAAGTATTCAGAATAATACTTGGAACTGGCCTGATAACAGGCGCTATTGGGTTTAACAATGTGTCAGAATGTTTTTCTCAAGCACATGCCTTTTGAAGTTGTTTGAGATATCCTCACCCTTTGTTCTCTCTTTAAGGACAAAAGGGTGAGGAGATCCTCTTCGGTGGTTACGTCTTTAAAAACAATCAGCTGTGAGTTGTGTCATCCATGTCAAAGATTCATGGAACTGCAGTGAATGCATTCAGAGTCCTTCAGCTCCTGTCTAGTTGCTGATATCTCTCTTCAGATAAAGATTCCACCCATCTTGCTCCTGTGGGAGCACAACCCTCTGGATTGCCCATTATATTTCTTCTTTGCTGTTAAAGTCTTTGAGGAAAGAGTCAGCAGCCATAGTCTTTGATTCCTCCATCATCCATGAATGATTTCCTGTGTTCTGCCAAAGTGCAAAATGAAGCTTTAGTGCAGGTTGGTTTAGAAAAAAAAAATGACATTGAGTTTTCAAAATGGCCTTCAGCTCATCAATTCTCTTCGTCTGAAGCAAACTGGTCAAGGGAAAACTGTCCTTGAATTTAACGTGCATCATTGTGCAGTGTCGTTCCAAATTCACCTTTTTACTTCTTGACACACCTTGGTGACACAGCAGGCAAATGCTCTTGTCTTTTACAGCTGTGAACAGAATTGGCTTTCCCATTCTGTGTGGAAGTCGTAAATTTCAACTTTTAGATAGTCCAGGTTCATCATTCATCATTGATAGCCAGGGATATGTTTTTATGTAGCTAAGATAACGCCATGGAAACACTAGCCTAGAACTGAGATCATACTTAGGGTTAGAGACTTACACTATACGTGACAAACAACCGAGGGGAGTATAGGCTTTTTAACCAGCTGTTTAAACTAGTGATAGAGTCAGAGTCATACAGCATGGAAACACGCCCTTCTGCCCAACATTTCCATGCTAAACAGGTATCCTAAACTGAACTGGTCCCATTTGGCCCATACCCCTTTGAACCTTTCCTATCCATGTACCTATCCAAATGTCTTTTAAATGTTGTAGCGTACCTACCCCCACCGCTTCCTCTGGCAGCTCGTTCACCACCCTCTGTGTGAAAAAGGGGCCCATCAGGTCCATTTCAATTCTTTCCTGTCTCACCGTTATACCTATGCTCCCTAGTTTTGGACCCTGGGGAAAAGACCTTGGCTATTTACCTAATCCATGCCCTTCATCATTTTGTAAAGCTGTCACCCCTCAACCTCTTACGTTCCAGAGAAAAATGTCCCAGTCTACCCTGCATCTCCACATAACTCAAACCCACCGGTCCCGGCAACCTCCTTGCCAACCTCGTTTGCAGCTGTTCCAGTTTAACATCACGTTTCCTATAACAAGGCAACCAGAATTGAACTCCAACATAAATTTTGCACTTGCAGCCAACCATGGCTTTTTTTAAAGAAAAGGTCGAGAGGCTGCTTCCCCTTGTAGATTGTGCTGTCTCTCTGTAACTAGTCATGCTGCAGGTAGGCATCTGGATACACATCTCCGGAACATGTCTTGAACATTGCTGACTGCACTTACATGCGGAGGAACAGGAGCCAGTCACTATTGGTCAGTTTGTTTCCAGGTCCCTGGGTTAGCACATGTTGCTCATATAATGGATGTGGAGTGCAGCAGCATTCCCAGTAGCTTTTCTTTGTTCTGCATGATGTTATGAAGTTGAACTACAGCATGTACTGTACCTTCAAGAGAGAGTGAATGCTGTTCGGCACAGAGAGCTTACAAAAGCAGTCTTAGAGTGTACTGGAAAATTGTAACATTTGGGTGTGAAATGGATACCTGAGTTGGTTGTTTTTTGACAACAGTTCAAGCTTGACCAGTTCAAATTATCGAGTCATAGAGATGTACAGCACGGAAACAGACCCTTCGGTCCAAATCGTCCATGCTGACCAGATATCCCAGCCCAACCTAGTCCCACCTGCCAGCACCTGGCCCATATCCCTCCAAACCCTTGCTATTCATATACCCATCAGATACTTTTTAAATGATGCAGGAGAAAACGAGGATGCTACAGATCAAAGTCGAGAGCGTGGTGCAGAAAAGCAGAGCTGTTCAGGTAGCATTCGAGGAGCAGGAGAATTGACGTTTCAAGTCCTGATGGAGGGTTTATACCCGAAATGTTGATTGTCCTGCTCCTCGAATGCTGCCTGACCTGCTGTGCTTTTCTAGCACCACCCTCTCAAGTTTAAATTATGCCCCAGGATATGAAAACCCAATTGAGTTTGAATTTATTGTTTTGCCAACATCGAACCAATGAGACAATTCGATGTTGGGAATATCAAAAAAGGTAGGGATTTTAAAAATCAGACAGAGCAACTACCATCAAGAGACAACAGAGAGAGAGAGAGACCCAAAACATTGAAACACTTGCTATTTTCTTTTTAGGTTAGATTCCCTACAGAGTGGAAACAGGCCATTCAGCCCACACCAACCCTCCAAAGAGAAACCCATCCAGACCCATTTCCCCTACCCTATACGTACCCCTGACTAACGCACCTAACACTATGGGCAATTGAGCATGGCCAATTCACCTGACCTGCACATCTTTGGATTGTGGGAGGAAATCCACGCAGACACGGGGAGAATGTGCAAACTCCACACAGACAGTCACCCGAGGCGGGAATCGAACCAGGTCCCTGACGCTGTGAGGCAGCAGTGCTAGCCACTGAGCCACCATACCATCCATAATGGTACCTTTTCACAGTAAAAAGAAAGAAGATGACCCAGGGAGAACTTCAGCCAGAAGAAGAAAGACACCGAAGACGACAACAGTTGTATGGTTTCGAAGTTAAGGTGATGTAAAAAGCGTTTTATTGGAACTGCATATTGTTATAGGGTTGGAGGCAAGTAATACACATTTCAGAGAAAGGGGTGTTCAGAGTTGTGAACAGCTGTTCAATGTTCACTTTTAGAATTAAGGAATAAATTGATATTATTTTCTTTAAATAGTGGAATTTGGGAGTTCTCTGTCACTCATACTTTAATAGATGATGGGGCGGGGTCAGCTTTTCTGGGTGTTTGGTTTAATTAGCACTGCCATGTTGTAACGATGGAGCTCCGAGTTCCGTGTATGGGAGTATTTTCAGGAAGCAGAAGTTACGTTGCAGCATTACAATTTTCGTGTGCTCAGTTTAGTGTAACGTAGGCAGTGTATGAGGGATTGAGACTGACCAATAGACTCAGTGATTGATGGCTTGAACTAGAAAGACAAGTTGTTGTGGTTCTGCTCGCCGAGCTGGAAGTTTTTGCTGCAAACGCTTCGTTCCCTGGCTAGGGAACATCATCAGTGCTATTGGAGCCTCATGTGAAGCGCTGCTTTGATGTTTCTTCCGGTATTTATAGTGGTTTGTTCTTGCCGCTTCCGGGTGTCAGTTTCAGCTGTAGTGATTTGTATGTGGGGTCCGGGTCGATGTGTCTGTTGATGGATGTTCTTGCCGTTTCCGGGTGTCAGTTTCAGCTGTAGTGGTTTGTATATGGTGTCCAGGTCAATGTGTCTGTTGATGGAGTTTGGGGATGAATGCCATGCTTCTAGGAATTCTCTGGCTGTTCTCTGTCTGGCTTGTCCTATGATAGTGGTGTTTTCCCAGTTAAATTCATGTTGCTGGTTGTCTGAGTGTATGGCTACTAGGGATAGCTGGTCGTGTTGAAACGTTTGCAGCAAAAACTTCCAGCTCGGCGAGCAGAACCACAACAACGGATACCCGAGCTACAAATCTTCAATCAGATTTTAAAAGAAAGACAAGGGCAGTGTGCAATAACCCAGCCCGTTGGTGGGGAATAACTTATCCCTCATTACTTCAAAGCTTACCAAATTAACATTTAAAATTTTGTCTTGTAACTCTCTCCCTCCTCCTGTTTAAACTTAATATTGAATTAATTTACATTGTGATCATTGTTTGAAAGATCGTACCATTCGGTCATGTTTTATTTTATTCACTGACAGGGAGATTTCAGTTATCAGTAGGAATAATAGGGTGGTTATGGTAGAGGATTTTAACTTCCCAAGCATAGTCTGGGGCTGCCATGGTGTTCAGGGTTTAGATGGAGAGGAATTTGTTAAGTGTATACAAGAAAATTTTCTGATTCGGTATGTGGATGTACCTACTAGAAAAGGTGCAAAACTAGACCTATTCTTGGGAAATAAGGCAGGACAGGTGACTGAGGTGTCAGCGGGGGAGCACTTTGGGGCCAGTGACCAAAATTCTACTAGTTTTAAAATAGTGATCGAAAAGGATAGATTGGATCTAAAAGTTGGAGTTTTAAATTGAGAAAGGCCAATTTTGACAGTATTAGGCAAGAACTTTCAAAAGCTGACCAGGGGCAGATGTTCGCAGGTAAAGGGACGGCTGGAAAATGGGAAGCCTTCAGAAATGAAATAACGAGAATCCAGAGAAAGTATATTCCTGTCAAGGTGAAAGGAAAGGCTGGTAGGTACAGGGAATGCTGGATGACTAAAGAAATTGAGGATTTGGTTACAAAAAAGAAGAAAGCATATGTCAAGTATAGACAGGATAGATTGAGTGAATCCTTAGAAGAGTATAAAGGCAGAAGGAGTATACTTAAGAGGGAAATCAGGAGGGCAAAAAGTGGACATGAGATAGCTTTGGCAAATAGAATTAAGGAGAATCCAAAGGGTTTTTACAAATACATTAAGGACAAAGGGTAACTAGGGAGAGAATAGGGCCCCTCAAAGATCAGCAAGGCAGCCTATATGTGGGACCGCAGGAGATGGGGGAGATAATAAATGAGTATTTTGTATCAGTGTTTACTGTGGAAAGGGACATGGAAGATATAGAATGTGGGGAAATAGATGGTGACATCTTGAAATATGTGCATTTTACAGAGAGGAAGTGCTGGATGTCTTAAAGCACATAAAAGTGGATAAATCCCCAGGACCTGAACTCTGTGGGAAGCTAGGGAAGTGTTTACTGGGCCTCTTGCTGAGATATTTGTATCATCGATAGTCACAGGTGAGGTGCCGGAAGAATGGAGGTTGGCTAACACAGTGGTAGGTAAGGGTGGTAAGGACAGGCCAGGGAACTATAGACCAGTGAGCCTGATGTCGGTATGGGCAAGTTGTTGGAGGGAATCCTGAGGGTCAGGATTTGTATCTGTTTGGAAAGGCAAGGACTGATTAGGGATAGTCAACATGGCTTTGTGCGTGGGAAATCATGTCTCACAAACTTGATTGAGTTTTTTGATGAAGTAACAAAGAGGATTGCTGAGGCCAGAGTGGTAGACATGATCTATATGAACTTCAGTAAGGCGTTCAACAAGGTTCCCCATGGGACACAAGTTAGCAAGGTTAGATCCCATGGAATACAAGGAGTACTAGTCATTTGGATACAAAACTGGCTCAAAGATAGAAGACAGAAGGTGAAGGGTTGTTTTTCAGACTGGAGACCTGTGACCAGTGGAGTGCCACAGGGATCGGTGCTGGGTCCTCTACTTTTTGTCATTTATATAAATGATTTGGATGCGAGCATAAGAGGTACAGTTAGTAAGTTTGCAGATGACACCAAAATTGGAGGTGTAGTGGACAGCGAAGAAGGTTACCTCAGATTACAACGGGATCTTGATCAGATGGGCCAATGGGCTGAGAAGTGGCAGATGGAGTTTAATTTACATAATTGCGAGGTGCTGCATTTTGGGAAAGCAAATCTTAGCAAGACTTATACACTTAATGGTAAGGTCCTAGGGAGTGTTGCTGAACAAAGAGACCTTGGAGTGCAGGTTCATAGCTCCTTGAAAGTGGAGTTGCAGGCAGATAGGATAGTGAAGAAGGTGTTTGGTATGCTTTCCTTTATTGGTCAGAGTATTGAGTACAGGAGGTGGGAGGTCATGTTGTGGCTGTACAGGACATTGGTTAGCCACTGTTGGAATATTACGTGCAATTCTGGTCTCCTTCCTATCGGAAAGATGTTGTGAAACTTGAAAGGGTTCAGAAAAGATTTACAAAGATTTACAAAGGTGTTGCCAGGGTTGGAGGATTTGAGCTACAGGGAGAGGCTGAATAGTCTAGGACTGTTTTCCCTGGAGCGTTGGAGGCTGAGGGGTGACCTTATAGAGGTTTATAAAATCATGAGGGGCATGGATAAGGTGAATAGATAAGGTCTTTTCTCTGGAGTGGGGATTCCAGAACTAGTGGGCATAATTTTAGGGTGAGAGAGGAAAGATATAAAAGAGACCCAAAGGGCAACTTTTTCACGCAGAGGTTGGTGTGTGTATGGAATGAGCTGCCAGAGGAAGTGGTGGAGGCTGGTACAATTACAACATTTAAAAGGCATTAGGATGGGATATGAATAGGAAGGGTTGGGAGGGATATGGCAAATGAGACTAGATTAGGTTAGGAGAAACAATGACTCTCCTGCTCCTCGGACGCTGCCTGACTGGCTGTGTTTTTCCAGCAGCACACTTTTTGACTCTGATCCCTAGCAGGTGCAGTCCTCACTTTCTCCCAGTACATCTGTACATTGGCATGGACGAGTTGGACTGAAGGGTCTGTTTCCGTGCTGTACATCTCTATGACTCTGTGTATCAAGCGTCTTGAGTGCTGTTGGAGCTGCACTATTTTACATCAGGACTTGCCTGGACCACTTTCCACACTGTCAGGCAGATGCCACTGTTCCACATAACTCAATGACCTTCCCCAGTCAAAAACTAACATTCTTAATCTGAAATTTTTATGACAGAACAACCCCCACAATGTGTTTTCTGGGGAGGGGTGTTGTGCTCAGTGGAATAGAGATGGGGGTGTGGGGATGGGACATAGTTTCTAATTCCTACAACCTTATTGGGAAGCAGCCTTTTCTGAGTCCACTCCTGAAAGACCTTCAGTATTGGATCCCCCTGTTCTGCATACCCACCCACCCTCCCCAGTAACTCCCCTCCACAATACCTCTGTTATCTCCACATTTCAGTTAGATCACCATGCAATCATCCGAAGGCAAGGGAATGCAAAGCAGGTTGATGAAACCTGCCCTCACTTATAATCGGGATCATTCTGGTGAATGTGTGCTGTACCCCACACCTCCAGTATCTCTCTCCTGAGGTGCAGAGGTCAGAACTGTACCCAGATTTCCAGGTGGAGTCAAACCCGAGCTTTCTGTATTGGAAACAGACACCTTTTGATTACAGCCACCTTGAGATCCACACCAACTTTCCTTTCAACTTCTTCAATCGGGTTTGGAGCTGTCTTGAGAGCTTTTCCTGCTTTCTGTACTTGGAGGCCTCAAATCACTGTCTGTCCACAGTTCCTAAATTCTCCCCGTTTCAAAATGACACGGATCAATCTTTCTTTCTTCGGACCAAACTGGGTGAGCTCCCAGTCCATGATATACGCTCGGATAGGACCTGGGTGGTGACTCTCTGTCCAATTCCCTGTCACTAATGGATTCAAACAGTGCTGCCTGCTAGCATCCATCACCTTCAGCATGTTTTTCTCTGTCGTATTGTCTGATACATTGAAGGTGACCCTGGGATATCTCAGCCAGAGATGATGCCAGACTAAAACAAAGTCTCCAAGGACATACTTGCTGACTTCCCATTTGCTGATGACTGTACATAGGCTGCAGACTCTGAGATGGTCCTGCAGGGTAACATGGACAGCTTCGCCAATATGACTTTCACAGTCATACGGTCAACTTGAAGAAAAGTGAAGTCAGGTCCCAGCCCATTCCACTCATGCCCTCTTTGTTCCTGCCAGCTACTCACTTCTCCGAGTAGCACTCTCTTGAGCTATCCTCGTTGACAAAGCGAACACATTCACTAAAGCCAGTGGAACTTTCAGCAGACTCTGAACATCCGTCTGGGAATGTGAGGGAGTAAGTCCTTCTACCAAACTGCAAGTCTAAAGGACAATGGTCTTGCCAATTCTGCTGCTTGCACATTAAGGCTCGGACTGTGTAACAACACCATACCAACTAAATCAACCACCTTCCCTTTCCTTTCAGCTGTCTTTCGAAGATCAGGCAGCAGGACGAAAGGCTGGGCACTCACCCGAACTTGCCTGCCAAACACGCACACCCAAACTTAGGCAGGCACAATGGAGATTAGCCTGGTCACCACTCACCAAAGCATATCCATGGAGTGCGTGGGTCTGAGGTGCACTTGCAGAATGGTTAAAGGAAGTGTGGTGAGCGCATTCTCAACATTTCACTTTGGGTTTTTTATATCAGTTGCAAATCCTGGGAAGGGGTTGGCTCAGGATCACTGTTTACAGCATAAGCAACCAAACAAAAATGCAGAGAGCAAAGGCAGAGAAGACAACAAAGGGGGCTGGAAATCCCGAGACAGCAACTCAGCCAAAGCTCCATCGTCTGCAGTATCCTAGCCTGTTTGCAGCATGACCTCTGGGCACTGGTTGGTCTCAATATGCATTGGAACCCCCAGAGGAGGAATGTGCTCATTTTCCCCTTGAGGGAAAATATGTGGAAGAGAATGATAAAGCTGATGCCTTGGTATGAACCCCTTCTGTCTCCTTCTACCACCAAACATTATCCCTACTCTCTGTCTCCTACTTCCAATCCAATTCCTCACCCAAATTTCATATGCTTCCATGTTTATGAAAAGTCTCTTGTATGGAATGTTCTTGAATGTCTTCGGAAAGATCATATAGAGTAGAGTAGCTTTGTATTTGTCATTTCTGCCATATACAACTCATACAATAAAAACGAGACAGTGTTCCTCCAGTACCGAGGGTGCTACATGGACAGCACAAATTACACAATCATACACGGCATAAGTGCATAGGAAGTGCAAAACATGCAAGTTGCAGTGTAATAAAAGAATGATAAATAATAGACATTTTTCTCATAGCAAATCAAAGTTGTGCAAAGAATTTCTGATGGGAAAGAGTCCGATCATACAGTGTTAAGGAGCCTGATGGCTTGGGGAAAGAAACTCTGGCCATGAGAAACAGTATGTTCTAATATCTTCTGCCTGAAGGCAGGAGGGAGGAGAGTTTGAGTGAGAGGTGTGTGGGGTCTTCCACAATGCCCTTAGCCTTTCAGATGTAAATGTCTGTAATGGAGGGAAGAGAGACTCCGATGATCTTCTCAGGTGTCCTCACTATCCATTGTAGGGTTGCACGATCCAATCAATTCCCGAACCAAGCATTGGTGTAGCTGCTCAGGGTACTCTCATTGAACAATATCCATCGACATTCCCTTATCTCTCACAGTAGTGAGGTCTTTAAAGAAAGTTACCATGTTGATCAAAGATGTCTTACCCTTTGTAAATCCAGGGCGAAAGTGAGGACTGCAGATACTGGGGATCAGAGTCAAGATTAGAGTGGTGCTGGAAAAGGTCAGCAGGTCAGGCAACATCTGAGGAGCAGAAAAATCGACGTTTCGGGCAGGAGCCCTTCATCTTTGTAAATCTACTCTAACTCTCTCCGTTCAGGAGATATGTTCAGTCATTTTATTTGAATTTGCCTGCAAAACTTTGGTATTCCTTGCAAGTTCTCTTTTATATCCTCTTCTCAGTGTTGTGCTGCTACTTATCTTTGTATCTCTACCAGTTTGGGGGAATCTTTCCTGCTTTATATCTTCATATAAACCCTTAGTTATAATTCCATACCATTTCACAGGTCCCTGTATTATTTAATTACACAAATAGAGTTCTTGCCCTTTAAGAGTATGTGTACAAGTAATAATTACAGGTATTAAATTCTTCTTTCGATACCTCCCATTTCTCACCTGCAGACACATCCCATTTCTCACCTGGAGACACCTCCCGTTTCTCATTTGTAGACACCTCCCCATTTCTCAAATGTAATTCCTGTCATCAATTAATGGGAGTTGGTGGTGTAGTGGACCAGTAATCCAAAGACGAGAGTGTTTCCAGGGGGCTTCTGTCCTTGTTGTGTTGGGAGGGGTGGGGTTCAAGGGTGGTGGTGTGTGAAGTGGAGGAGATGCGCTGGATGGCATCATCAACCACGTGGGAAGGGAAATTGTGATCATGGAAGAAGGAGGCCATCTGGGACTTTCTGAGGTGGAATTGGTCATCCCGGCAATGATGTTCTGGGAATAGGGGTTCAAATCCCTCCACGGCACCTGGAGTTTAAATTCAATGAATATTGGTGGAATTGAAAGCAAGTCTTGGTAATAGCAACCATTAAATGATCATTGTTTAGGCATAAGTACCCATTTGGTTTGCTAATGCCCTTGCAACAAAACCAGCTGGCCCTACTGCTCTGGTTTCCATGTGACTCCAGACCCACAGCAATATGATTGATTCGGAAAATGGTCGAGAAAAGCAGTTAGCGATGGGCAACAAATGAATTGAACTGAATTTGCTACATTGTCACCTGTACTCAAATGAATACAGTGGAAAGTCCCCACTTTCGGCACCATCTTAGGTGCAGATTCTTCAGTACACGTTCTTAGGAAAAACAATGAGAAAAACAAAAAAAAGTCCAGTGTTGCTGTCCTTGGCTGTGATGTGTTGCTGGTTAAAGCACAGCAGGTCAGGCAGCATCCAAGGAACAGGAAATTCGACGTTTCGGGCCAGAGCCCTTCATCAGAATGTGCCAGGCAGGCTAAGATAAAAGGTAGGGAGAAGGGACTTGGGGGAGGGGTGATGGATATGTGCTGTGCAGAGGAGATGACCTGGGGGGTGCAGTGAGAGAGAGACTCACTGAAATCCTTGTAGACGGAGGAAGAGAGCTTCTTCAAGGAAGGCATCCTTGCAAGAGGATTCGCAGTAGGTTAAAATCTTCGAGTAAAAAGTGAGGTCTGCAGATGATTTTAACCTACTGCGAATCCTCTTGCAAGGATGCCTTCCTTGAAGAAGCTCTCTTCCTCCGTCTACAAGGATTTCAGTGAGTCTCTCTCTCACTGCACCCCCCAGGTCATCTCCTCTGCACAGCACATATCCATCACCCCTCCCCCAAGTCCCTTCTCCCTACCTTTTATCTTAGCCTGCCTGGCACATTCTCCTCATTCCTGATGAAGGGCTCTGGCCTGAAACGTCGAATTTCCTGTTCCTAGGATGCTGCCTGACCTGCTGTGCTTTAACCAGCAACACATTTTCAGCTCTGATCTCCAGCATCTGCAGACCTCACTTTTTACTTGCCTGTGATGCCCACATCCCATGAAAGAATATTGAAAATTAGTTATGTCCTGCTTATTATGACGAACTTTATCTTATAGCACTTGGGTTCATGAGAGAAAGTGAGGACTGCAGATGCTGGAGGTCAGAGTCAAAACGTGTGGTGCTGGAAAAGTACAACCTGTCAGGAAGCATCCGAGGAGCAGGAGAGTCGATGTTTCAGGCGTATGCCCCTCATGAGTTAACTGAAGCTCATGAACCCTTCAGCAACCTCATTCCAGATGAAGGGCTTATGCTCGAAACATCGACTCTCCTGCTCCTCGGATGCGTCCTGACAGGCTGTGCTTTTCCAGCGTCACACTTTTTAAACACTTGGTTCATGACCCATCCTCATAAACCACATGGCCATTATTCGCCCCTTTCCCATTATCAAGGGGCCTTGAATTATTTCACCAAAGTGGCACCCTTTTACCTCAATAACCATTTGCACCAGCCGCACCCAGCTGCCAGTGCTATCCCCGATGAGCGAGTCAGGGGGATGCTGCAAGGCTCAACTGTCAGGAGACAGCTAAAACACGAGCAAGGAACTTTAACCCAGTCACTCCTCTGCCAACCCAGGCCAAAGCAGTAACCTTTTTAATCCGGCATTCACAGGCGCAAGATCATTGCCGTCCTCAGCCATGCCTGAGCCTACCTGCAGCTGAAGACCTGCCGGATGACCTCAGTGGTCTGCGGCCCCGTTTCTGGTACAGGTCCTCTGGGCTGGTTCTCTCCAGTGAGTACTCATTGAGCCAGGTCCCAGTCGAGTGGTGGCCAGCAAACGTGGAGAAAGAGCGTTTCATTGGACTGATGTCTTCTGTCGACTTCCGGGTCACACAGGAACAACACACATCAGAGAAGAAGGATCAGCAGCACTGAAATTACACACATACTAACACAAAGTGTTTTAATAACAAAGATGTTATTATTATTTGGCCGTGAAGCACCTTTAGGTTTTGACTGGGCTCTCTCTCTATCCTTGTATGTAGTGAGGATTAGCACTGCCCACTTTCCCGACATCCTACCTGTGTGCTGTTATTTTATCGCCTACCCCCACTCAATCCTTTCAAAGGTCCCTTTGTTCTGTCCCCCGGTGTTTCCCTCTTCCAGGATATAAGAGGGGATCCTCTGCTTTGTTCTTTTAAGATCAATTTTGGAGCATTTCCCAACGCTTATAGCCACCATTTGATCGATACTCACACTCAAACGACTTTGGGCCACAACCTGCCACAAAGTGAGACCAGTCCTATCATCCCATCAGATACAAAACTGAAACCAATCCTCAGCCCACTTGGGATCAGTCTCTGAACCCGGAGGAGATAGTTAAGTGGTTGAACAATGTTAGTGAAGAGAGAAAGACAGAAAGAGATCCAATGCAATTGCCAGCGGAGAAAGTCATTATTTTGATTTGATTTATTATTGTCATATGGACCGAGATACATTGAAAAGTACTGTTTGCCTGCTATAGAACATATGCATAGCATAGGAATGGGCCCTTCAGCCAACAGTGTTGTACTGAACAAGACGTCAAATCCCTTCCGCCTGCCCATGGTCCACATCCCTCCATTCCTTGCATGTGCTTATCTAAAAATCCCTTAATCCCCCCCATTGTAGCTGCTTGCACCACCTCCCCTGGCAGAGTTCCAGGGCCTCCTCCACTGCCATTCCCTCACCACCTGACGAATGGAGGAAGAAAACGCCTCATCTTCCGCCTCAGAATACTTCAACCCCATGACATCAATGTGGATTTCACCAGTTTCCTCATATCCCCTTTTCCCACCTCAGCCCAGCTCCAACCTTCCAGCTCAGTACCACCCTCATGACCTGTCCTACCTGCTTATCTTCCTTTCCACTTACCCACTCCAACCTCCTCTCTGAAACTATCACCTTCATCCCCACCCCCACTCACCTATTGTACTCTATGCTACTTTCTCCCCGACCCCCTCCCCTCTCATTTATCTCTCCAACCTGCAGGCACCCTGCCTTTATTCCTGATGAAGGGCTTTTGCCTGAAACGTCAATTTTCCTGCTCCTCGGATGCTGCCTGACCTGCTGTGCTTTTCCAGCACCACTCTAATCTAGAGTGTTCCAGACTCCTACCACTCTCTGTATAAAAAGAAATTGCCCTTTACATCTCCTTTTAACTGCCCCCTCACCTTAAATGCCTGCCCCCTAGCATTATTCATTTCAACACTGGGAAGACAATTCTGACCATCAACTTATCTACGTATCTCCTAATTTTATCACATAGTTAGCCATTAGACACTACCTTTTGTTAGACACAAACAGTCTCCATTAACTAGTCAGATCGTTATCAACTCCTTTGTCTGTCCAACTGTTCTTCTCTTTCTTTGGGCTCTGAGCCCCACCTTACTCCTTACCCTCCCCCTATTCTCTGCATATAAACCACCATTTTGTTCGTGACGTCAGTTCTGAGGAAGGGTCACAATAACTCTGATTCCTCTTCACAGATTCTGCCAGACCTGCTGAGCTTTTCTAGCGACTTCTGTTTCGCTCATAAATTTATAGACTTCTGTCAAGTTTCCCCTCAGCCTCCACTGCTCCAGAGAAAACAACCCAAAGTTTTCTAGCCTCTCCTTATAGCTCATACCCTCTAATCCAGGCAGCATCCTGATAAACCTCTTTTGCATCCTCTCTAAAGCCTTCACATCCTTCTTGTAATGTGGTGACCAGAATTGAACACAATATTTGAAGCACGGCCTAATCAAAGTCTTAAAAACTGCAATGTGATATCCTGACTCTTGTACTCTATTCCCCATCCAATAAAGGCTAGCATGCCATCTGGTTACTTTACCATCTTATCAACTTGCGTGGCCATTTTCAGGGAGCTGTGTACTTGTTTAGGGTTCTGCCATTATCTGTATACTTTTCCTTAAGATTTGATCTTCCAAAGTGCAGGACCTCACACTTTACTCAGATGAAATTCCATCCACCATTTCTCTGCCCATATCTACAACTGATCTGTATCCCGCTGTATCCTTTGACAGCCTTCCACACTATCCACAACTCCACCAATCTTTGTATCATCTGCAAACATACCCAACCACCCAGCCACATTTTCATCCAAGTCATTCACATATGTCACAAACAGCAGAGGCCCCAGGATGGATCCTTGCACAATTCCACTAGTCATGGACCTCCAGCCAGAAAAATAACTTTCCAACTCTATCCTTTGCCTTCTATGGGCAAGTCAATTCTGAATCCACGTGGCCAATTATGTGTTGATCCCATGCATCTTAATCTTCTAGGTGAACCTCTTCTGAGGGACCTTACTAAAAACCCACGTGGACAACATCCACTGCTCTACCCTCATCGATCACCTTTGTCATCTGCTCGAAAAACTTAATCAGGTTACTTAGACATGACCTGCCCTGCACAAAGCCATGCTGACCATCCCTAATTAGGCCGTGTCTTTCCAAATGCACGTAAACACTGAAAACTCTCTCCAAAAGCTCCCCAACCACTGATGTGAAACTCACCGGTCTACCATTTCCTGAATTATCCCTATTTCCCTTCTTGAACTTCTTTCTTGGTCTCAAAACGCCCTCGCATATTAGCATGCTCTGCATGTTCCATACCCTTCTCCTGGGGGAATACCGATACTCATTTACGATCCTGTCTCCCATATCCTCTAGCTCCAAACAAGAATTCCCTCCTTTATCATTGAGTGGTTCTCCCTTCTCCCTCATTAGCCTTTTGCTTTTAATGTATGTATAGAATACCTTGGGATTTTCTTTAACCCTTCTTGCACAGGTCAATTCATGACCCCTTCTTGCTCTCTGAATTTCCTGCTTGAGTTTTTTCCTGCTTTCGTTTATACTCCTCAGTGGCCCTGTCCTATTTTAGCTTCCTTAACCTTATATCTGCTTCTTTTTACCTTTTGACTAAAGTCACAACCTCCCTCGTTATGCAAGGGCTGTCATCCTAGTCCTTCCTCCTTACTACAACATGCTGGTCCTGAACCCTGATCAGTAGGTCTTTAAACAGCTCCCACATAACAAACGTGGACTTGCCCAATTACAACTCCTCCCAGTTAACACTCCTTAGCTCCTGCCTAATATTTATGTAATTTGCTTGCCCCCAGTTTGGTAACTTCCTGCAAGGTCCTGACTATCCAGGCAAAATTATGTCTGACATAGGCACACCAGGATAACAGAACCAAATGCAGAGTTTAGTGTTACTGCTACAGAGAAGGTGCAGACAAAAGTCAACTCTAATAAATAAGAGGTGCATTCAGAAGTCTATAACAATGGGGAAGAAGCTGTTCTTGAATCTGATGGTATGTGTTTTCAAATGTTTGTATCTTCTGTATGATGGGAGAGTGTGGAAGAGAGTGTAACTAGGGGAGGAGGGGTCTTCGGTTATGTTGGGTGCTTTCCTGAGGCAGGGTCATTGAAGGTTTGTGTTTTATAAACAGGGATACAGAGTACAGGACATCAGACATTGTTTTAGGATGTCTTGCTCTGGAAGGTGCAATAGAAACACTGAACATTGCCATGCCCAGAGGACATCAAAAATATCATTACATATTTTTAGACATTACCTTCCTTTCCTCTTTAAGGAAATGGACTTTGCTGGACTTTTAAACTCACAACAGATGGGATATTATTAGACTGGAAAAGGTGCAAGGATGATACTGAGACTGAAGGGTTTGTGTTATAAGGAGAGGCAGAATAGGTTGGGGATTTTTTCCCTGGAGACTCAGAGTCCTACAGCATGGAGACAGGCCCTTTGGCCCAAACTGGTCCATGCCGACCAAAATGTCTGTCTATGCTAACCCCATTTCCCTGCACTTGGCCCATATCCTTCTAAACCTTCCCTATCCATGAATTTGTCAAAGTGCCTTTTAAATGTTGTTAATGTACCTGCGTCAACCACTTCCGCTGGCAGCTCATTCCATATGCGTACCACCCTCTATGTAAAAATGTTGCCCCTCAGGTTCCCTTTTATTCTTTCCCCACTAACCTTAAACTGATGCTCTTCAGTTCTCAATTCCCCAACCCTGGGAAAAAGACTGAGTGTATTTACCCTATCCATGTCTCTCATGATGTTATACACCTCTATATGATCCTCCTCCGTCTCCTACATGCTAAAGAAAAATGTTGAGGCTTGTCCAATCTGTCCATAAACCTCAGACCCTTGAGTTTTGGCAACATCCTTGTAGAACAAAGTACATTACAGCACAGGAACAGGCCCTTCGGCCATCTAAGCCTGTGCCGATTTAGATTCTCTACCTAAACCTGTTGCCTATGTTCTAAGGATATGTATTCCTCTGCTCCCTGCCCATTCATGTATCTGTCTAGATACATCTTAAATGATGCTGTTGTGCCCACCTCTAACACCTCCTCTGGCAATGCGTTCCAGGCAGCCACCACCCTCTGCGTGAAGAACTTTCCACACACATCTCCTTAAACATTTCCCCTCTCACCTTGAACTCGTGACTTTTAATTTTCTTCAGCACTCTTTCCAGTTTAATATCATCCTTTCTATCGCAAGGTGACCAAAACTGAACACAATACTCCAAGTGCGGCCTCACCAACATCCTGTATAACTGCAACATAACTTCCCAACTTCTATACTCAATGACTGACTGATGAAGGCCTGTGTGCCAAAAGCCTTCTTCACTGCCCTGTCTACCTGTGACTCCACTTTCAGAGAATCATGTGCCTGAACTCCAAGGTCCCTCTGTTCCACTACACTCCTTAAGGCCTTCCCATTCACCATGAAACTCCTACCTTGATTTGACTTTCCAAAATGCAAGACCTCACACTTATTTATATTAAACTCCATTAAACTTCCCGACCCACTTCCCCAGCTGATCAAAGTCCTGATGCAATTTCCTCTGTCCATGATACCACCTATTTTAGTGTTTTCAACAAACTTACTAATCATGCCTTGTACATTCTCATCCAAATCATTGATATAGATGACAAACAGTAATGGACCCAGCACTGACCCTGAGGCACTCCACGAGTCACAGGCCTCCAGTCTGACAAGCACCCTTCCACTACTGTCCTCTGCTTCCTACCATCAAGCCAATTTTGCATCCAATTTCCCAGCTCCCCCTGGATTCCATGCGATCTAATGTTCCAGAGCAGGAGAAAGTGAGGACTGCAGATGCTGGAGATCAGAGCTGAAAAATGTTTCCTCAAGAAGGGCTTATGCCCGAAATGTTGATTCTCCTACTCCTTGGATGCTGCCTGACCTGCTGCGCTTTTCCAGCAACACATTTTCAGCTCTAACCGTCCCGAGCAACCTACCATGTGGAACCTTATCAAAGGCCTTACTAAAATCCATATGATTACATCTCTGCCCTGCCCTCATCAACCTTCCTGGTCACTTTATCAAAGAACTCTAACAAATTTGTGAGGCACGTTCTCCCACGCACAAAGCCATGCAGACTACTCCCAATCAAACCCAGTCTTTCCAAATGCATGTATATATTATCCCTCCGATTCTTCTCAAATAACTTAGTTCCCAGGTTTTCTTTGCAGCCCTTCTTGAATAACGGGACAACATTCACTACCCTCTAGTCTTCTGGGACCTCAACCCGTGGCTAACGGTGATGCAAAAATATCAGCCAGGGCTCCCACTATTTCTTCTCTCGCAGGGTTCTTGGATATATCTAGTCAGCACCAGGAGATTTATCCACCTTCATATATTTTAATACAACCAACACCTCCTCTACTGTGATATGGACTGTCCCCAAGATATGACTACTAACCTCTCCAAGTCTTCATGTCTTTCCCCATGATAATCACAGGGGAGAAATATTCATTGAGGGCCTCATCATCTCCTGCGGTTCCACACATAAATGTCCCCAATGGTCCTTGAGTGGTTCTATTCTCTCTCTTTAGTTATTCCTCCTTTTTTCAAGTCAAAGTCTCAATATTTCTTGCCATCCAGTGTTCCCTATTCCTGCCAATCTTGCCCTTCACCCTCACACGAAATTATAGACCTTGAACTCTGGCTGTCTCACTTCTAAAGGCCACCACTGGCCAGAGGTCCCTTTGCCTGCAAACAAACTATTCCAATCAACCCCTGCAAGCCCCACTCTCCTTGCCCCAATTTAGAACTTAAACCTTTAGACCAGTTTTGTCCCCCTCCATCACTATTTTAAAACAAATAGAACAATGGTCACTGGTCCCAAAGTGCTCCCTCACTGTCACCTCAGTTACCTGGCCTGCCCTATTTCCCAAGAGGAGGTCGATTTTTAGCCCCTTCCCAAGTAGGGCCCTCTATACACTGCTTGAGGAAACATTCCTAACGCACTTAACAAATTCCACCCTATCTAAGCCTTTAATGCTCTGTCAGTCCCAGTCTTTGTTAGGAAAATTAAAATGCCCCACTATGACAGTGCTACTGCTCCTGCAAGCCTCCCCAATCTCCCTCTATATTTGTTTCTCTAATTCCCATTGATTCTATTTGGGGGCCTAAAGTATAACCCCATTAATGTCGCCATCCCCTTCTTATTTCTTAGCTCCACCGTCAAAACCTCACTGAACGATCCTTCAGTTATTTAATCTCTGACTACTTGCTGTGATGTTAGTCTTAATCAAAAATACAACTCCCCCTCCCCTCTTTCCAGCACTTCTGTCCCACCTAAAGTACCTGCACCCTGGCACATCAAGCTGCCAATCCTGTCCCTCTCTTAGCCATGTTTCTGTCATAGCTGTAATATCCCAGTCCTATGTACCTATCCATGTCCCAAGTTCATCAACATACCTGTCAGCCCTCTTGCATTGAAATAGATGCAATTTAATCCAAAAGGCATCCCTCACTCAGTGTTCCAGCTGCCCTGTCTCTTCAATTTCTGATATTGTATCTCCTTCTAGCCTCGCACTTATCTCCCTACTGTTAAGGATCTCACTTCCCTGCCAATCTACTTTAACCCCTCTGTAGTAGACTTGGCCGCCAAGATCAGGTGCAACCCGCCCCTCTTGCACAGGTCACCACTGCCCCAGAAAAGATCCCAATGTTCTTAAAACCTGAATCCTGCTCCCTGCACCAATTCTTTAGCCACACATTTATCTGCCATATCCTCCTATTCTTACCCTCACTAGCATGTGGCACTGGAAGTAATCCACAGATTACCACCGTCGAGGTCCTGGATTTTAAAAGATTTCCTTAGCTCACTATAATCACTCGTGTCATTCGTGCTAATGAGAATGTTCATCCTCCCCCTTGAGAATGTTCTTCCAGAGGTGACCTCATAGTGGTTTATAAAATCATAAGGGGCATAGATAAGGTGAATAGCAAAAGCCTTTTCTCCACATTAAGGGGTGTCCAAAATGAGAGGACATCGGTTTAATGTGAGATGGGTAAGATTTAAAAGGGGCAACAATTTCTCACCAAGTGTGGCACCTATGTACAGCAAGCTTCCAGAGGATGTGGTTAGATGCAGTTACACCATTTAAAAGACATTTCGCCAGGTACGTGAACAGGAAAGACTTAGAGGGCTGGAGGCTGAATGTAGACAAATGATACTAGTTTAGTTTGGGAAGCCTGGCTGACATGGGCAAATTGGATCAGAGGGTCTGTTTCCGTGCTGTATGACTCATGACTATGATTTACTGGCTAACTACATTCTGGAAGCCTCGGCAATGAAGTGGCAAAAAGACATGGCTGGCCGGATCAGCCTGGCGGAAGTTTTGATTTGGAGATGCCGGTGTTGGACTGGGAGTGTTGGTGGAAGTTTGCAATTGTTGGTACACCAGCAAGACAAAGAAAGCACAGATCGTTAGTCTCAGAGACTGCAACATTAACAAAAGCAACATATCAACGTGATTAAAAGTAATTACCTTTGTCTTAAGGTGTTCAGTGGATATTAACCAGAAAGATAGAAACTTCTCCATTAACCATTACGTTAGGACCAGAAGTCGGCCAATCTGCTCTGCCATTCAATGAGATCATGTCTGCTCTGAAAATCCTCAATTCTGCTTTCCAGATTCTCTTATTGATAGAAAAATCAATTGCAACCTTGAAAATACTTTCTGACCCAACCTCAACAGCCCTCTGTGGTCACTACTGTCTGGCAGAAGAAATTCCCCCTCATCTCTGTCTTAAACATGCGACTTCTCTGGTCCTGAACTCTCCCACAACGGGAAGTAACTTCTCTGCATCTGCTCTGTCGTGTCTCTGCAGATTCTTGTATGTTTCAATAAGGTTTGATTTGATTAGATTATCTACAGTGTGGAAACAGGCCCTTCGGCCCAACCAGTCCACACTGACCTTCCGAAGAGTGACCCACCCAGACCCATTTCCCTCTGACTAATGCACCTAACACTATGGGCAATTTAGCCTGGCCAATTCACCTAACCTGCACGTTTTTGGACTGTGGGAGGAAACTCACGCAAACACGGGGAGAACGTGCAAACTCCACACTATGGTCCGAGGCCGGAATCGAACTTGGGATCCTAGTGCTGTCAGGCAGCAGTGCTAGCCACTGAGCCACCGTGCCACCTCATTCATTTGCCTGTCATTCTTCTAAATTCTACATGAGTACTGGCCTGACCTACTCAACATCTCCACACCTGGGACCAGTCCAATGAACCTTCACTGGAAATGAATGCTAGGGTATCTTCTAAACCCTCCCCACCGCACCTTGAACCTGTGCTTCCCAGTAATTGACCCCTTCACCCTGTGAATAAGCCTCGCACTTTCTACTCTATCGATACCACTCACAATCTTTTAAACTCCTATGAGGTCATCCCATAACCACCTATGTTCCAGTGAAACCAACCCCAATCTAGCCAACCTTTCTTCTTAGCTAAAAATCCCCCATACCAGGCAACATCCTGGTAAACCTTTTCTGTATTCTCTCTAAAGCAACAATGTCTTTTTGGTAGTGAGGTGACCAGAACTGTACACAAGTCAGGTTTTTGCTTTACACAATATCGAAGGTTTCCCGAAAGCAAATGGCCATTTCCTGGAAGTAATTTACTTGGTAATCCCTCTTTACCAGTTTGCCTGCCAAGGAGAAACTACTCATAGCATTCCAGCTGAGTTCTGACCACTGCCTTGCATAATAGCAAGACATCCCTATTTTGATAACCCATTCCCTTTGGAATAAAGGCCAACATTCCATTTTTGCCTTCTCTCTGACTCACTGAAGCTGTTGTGAGCTTTTTGGGATTCATATATTCGAACTCCCAGATCCCCCTGTTCTGTAGGTTTCTGCCGTGTTACTCTATTGCTTTTCCTACCGAAGTCCCGAGCCTCACATTCAATCATTGCTCACTGGGCAGCATTACGTGATCGAAGCCCCTCTGCTCTTTGAAGAGTTTAAATTCTGACCTTATGAAGTAGTCCGTCTGAAACATCAACGCCACAACGGCAGCAAGAGAAAATAAAACTCCAGCCTGACACTCAGATTTGCATAAAACAAATGAAAAGTGTTAAGTATAAGTTTCCCCCCAAATCTGAGTGTGTTTGTCTGAAAAGCACAGGTTGCTTGTCTGCAAGTATGACCAAAACTGCTGTCAACTCTCAGCCTGCTGTACCCATGTAGATTTTAGCTTATGATTGCAGGAGGCCTCCTGTGCCCCCTCAGTTAGCCCTCCAGCCTGGCTCTGCACTTGACCCCTCACTCTGCTCCTGCTCTTGCGCCCCTCCAACCCCTTTACTGGACCCTGAAGGCTAACACTCATGAATTACTTAGCATATTTTACACCACTCCAGGACTGAATGCAAGAATAAATAACTCTTGGACAACATTTTCAGAGAGGACTTGCCGAGCCCCACTTTAACAACTGACTTTACACTAACGCCAACAGGGTTTGGGGGAAAAAGAATTTCTTGAAGTTAAATTTGACCTGCTTACGGACAGAAGGCTTGGGAAATGAAGGGGCCTTTGTCTGTCTTTCTCTCTCTCAGTGGCTGTAACAATGGGTGAAACAGGATTGAGAAAAAGGTTACAAAGAAAGATTCAGGAATGCTGGGATTGCCAATAAGACCATGAAGGTGTATTCTTTTTAAAATGATGTGTAGTTCTGATGTCGAGCTGGCAGAGTCATAGAGTCATAGAGATGTACAGCATGGAAACAGACCCTTCGGTCCAACCCGTCCATGCCGACCAGATATCCCAACCCAATCTAGTCCCACCTGTCAGCACCTGGCCCATATCCCTCCAAACCCTTCCTATTCATATAACCATCCAGATGCCTTTTAAATGTTACAATTGTACCAGCATCCACCACTTCCTCTGGCAGTTCATTCCATACATGTACCACCCTCTGTGTGAAAAAGTTGCCCCTTAGGTCTCTTTTATATCTTTCCCCTCTCACCTTAAACCTGTGCCCTCTAGTTCTGGACTCCCTGACCTCAGGGAAAAGACTTTGTCTATTTATCCTATCCATGCCCCTCATAATTTTATAAGCCTCACGATTTTATAAGCCTCTATAAGTTCATCCCTCAACCTCTGATGCTCCAGGGAAAACAACCCCAGCCTATTCAACCACTCTCTATAGCTCAACCCTGGCAACATCCTTACAAATATTTTCTGAACCCTTTCAAGTTCACAAAATCTTTCTGATAGGAAGGAGACCAGAATTGCACGTAATATTCCAACAGTGGCCTAACCAATGTCCTGTACAGCCGCAACATGACCTCTCAACTCTTGTACTCAATACTCTGACCAATAAAGGAAAGCCTTCTTCACTATCCTATCTACCTGCGACTCCACTTTCAAGGAGCTATGAACTTGCACTCCAAGGTCTCTTTGGAGAGGACCTTACCATGAGGTGTATAAGTCCTGCTAAGATTTGCTTTCCCAAAATGCAGCACCTCGCAATTATCTGAATTAAACTCCATTGGCCACTGCTCAGCCCATTGGCCCATCTGGGCCAGATCCTGTTGTAATCTGAGGTAACCCTCTTCGCTGTAATCAGCAAACTTACTAACTATACCCCTTATGCTCACATCCAAATCATTTATATAAATGACCAAATGTAGATGGTTTGCTCAGGTTGTGGAAAGGAAATGATGAAGGAAATCAGGAATTTACTAGCACGGGGATTGAGAACAGGAGACATATCTTTACATCACTACGTGAACCGGAGAAAGAAGCACAGACATTAGTTTAGACAAAGACAGGAATGAGGAATTACCTCAGACTCCAGCTCCAGTCGTGGCATTGACACAGCTCGTCCTTGGTTTTCGATGGGGAGGTAATGGCTGTTGTGGGGATACCGCAGTCTTCCTTTTTCTAGCTCCTAGTACGTCACAAATTAAAGATGCACAGCCCAGATTAATGCAATATACTCCACTGACAACTGTATACAATCGAAATGTACCTTTTCAAATCAGTAGTCTGGCCACAATTGGAGTATTGGGTTCAGTTCCGAGCACCTTGTTCAAGGAAGGATGTTAAAATCCTGTAGAGACTTCAAAGGAGATTTAAGGAATGATACCAGGAATGAGGGATTTTAGATACAAGGAAAGATTAGAAAGATTGGGCTTATTCTCCTCTGCGCAGAGAAGGTGAATTGGTGATTTTATTGAAGTGTTCAAAACTATGGACAATTTTCATCGATATTCTGTTTCCATTCATTGGTATATCACTAATATGGGCTCACACAACTTCAAGATTGTCAGCAAGACAGTTAGGAGTGAGATGAGGAGAAACTTGTTTACTTAGACAGTTAGAAAGTTTTGGAATGTGCTGCCTGGGAGGGTAGTGGAGGTGGATTCCAAAAGAAAGCTGGATATATATTTGAAGGTAATGAAGTTCAAAGGCTGTAGAAATCGGACTGGAGAATGGGACGAGCTGGAGCTGGTGCAGACACGATGGTTCAAATGACCACCTTCTGTACTGTCAAATTCCATGATTCCCTGACCACAAACCTTACTTCCTATTCTCCTGTCTTTTGGTCACATTTTCTGTGTTAGCACTGAAAATGTCCTGTCGTTCATTCTTTTTATTATAGCGTGGCATGGCGGCTCAGTGGTTAGCACTGCTGTCTCACAGTGCCAGAGACCTGGGTTCGATTCTTACTTTGGCTGACTGCCTGTGTGGAGTTTGCACATCCTCCCAGTGTCTGCTTTGGTTTGCTCCGGTTTCCTCCCACGTTCCAAAGCTGTGCAGGTCAGGTGAATTGGTCATGTTAAATTGCCCATAGTATTAGGTGCATTAGTCAGGCAGAAATGAGTCTGAGTGGGTTACTCTTCGGAGGGTCGGTGTGGACTGGTTGGGCTAAAGGGCCTGTTTCCACACAGTAGGGAATCTAATCTAATATCAAGTCAACATTTTTAATGGGAAAACCCCGTGCAGAAATGGAAACAATTCTTATTTGTCACTGGTTATATTTCCAAATCAGCTCTAAATTTCTATACCATTTCTTTTTTCAGTAAATGACATTTCTGTTTGTAATGACCGAACCAACCCAGTGAATTTGAGTGTGAAAAGATATTCCCTTAGTTACCTCCAGGCCTCAGCCCGTCAGAGAAAGCTGAGGTCCTACATGATGTGATTGCTTTCGGGCAAACTTTAGAGCTAATCTGTACATTCTGAGCACGTGTACTTTGCACAGTGAACTGGCGCACTCACAGGATTTGGCCTTGAAAACAGTTTGGAAACTATTGAAAAACTGCCTTCTCCAAAAG
The DNA here is from genome assembly GCF_020745735.1 of Hemiscyllium ocellatum. Taxonomy (NCBI): domain Eukaryota; kingdom Metazoa; phylum Chordata; class Chondrichthyes; order Orectolobiformes; family Hemiscylliidae; genus Hemiscyllium; species Hemiscyllium ocellatum. The sequence continues at coordinate 23,776,142 of NC_083409.1, forward strand.
AGAAACACCCTCACTAAACTGAATCCTCAAACCTTAGATTCATAGCAGCTGAAAATTGTTGCTGGTTAAAGCACAGCAGGTTAGGCAGCATCTCAGGAATAGGGAATTCGACGTTTCGAGCATAAGCCCTTCATCAGGAATCATAGCACCCCTACAGTGCAGAAAGAGGCCATGTGGCCCATCGATTCTGCGCTGACACTGAAGGCCATCCCACCCACCCACTCGATCCACATAGCCCTACACTCCATGGCTAATCCACCTAGCCTGAACATCTGTGGACACTACGGGCAATTTAACGTGGCCAATCCACCTGACCCGCACACCTTTGGACTGTGGGAGGAAACCAGAGCACCCGGAGGAAACCCACACAGAACGGGGAGAATGTGCAAACTTCACACAGTCAGTCGCCAGACGCTGAAACCGAACCCAAGTCCTGCTAACCACAAAGCTATTGTGCCAAAAATGAAAAATGAATGTTTTACATAGTGAATTAATCAGACAGTCATCACCTGTGAACTGCACTGCGCTTGAATCTAGATATAGGACACGTTAACATCGAAAGGATTGCTGAAAATGTAATTATCAAAAGGTTCTCTGAGCAATTTATTGACTTTAAGGAATTTTTGTTTTAACACTCAGCAAACTGCACATTTATACACGTCAGAGCATTGTTGGTCAATTTTGATTTGCTCATGAAAACTCATGAAAGGTGCTTTATTTGCTGGTGGACTCATGATTTGCGACTTGCCTGAGCGTGAAGCCAGCAAATATATCCCCCTGTATTCCACTTTAAATGATTCTGGAGGGGGATGAATAAAATGGACAGTGGGGAAGGGGGGAGAGGCAGCTGAATGTACACTGGGACTGTGGGTAGTGAGGTGGGAGAACAGATAATGGCTTTTCCTTCCCACTGTCCCCTGACCTCTCTCCCTTCTCATCGCAACCACCCATCTCCCCTCAAACACCTCCCCAAACATCCCCCGCCAACTCGTCACTTCCCCTTCCTGGACCTACCCTCCATCCCTTACCTGAACTGCTCCCTTCCTGATCTCTTCCACGTCCTTTTCCCAGGGACGGGGATGGGTGGGAGAACGGACAGAAACCGTTTTACCGCCACCCCACTCCCGAACCGTGTCTCTTTGCCACCTCCACACCCCAAACTGTCAATTCTTTTCGCTCCACTCACTCTAAATCCACCCCCCATTCCCCACCCCACCCGAATACCCCAATGCTCCACACCCCCAACCCCCGGCCTTCCCACCTCGGTGACTCAGCAGTGTCAGCAACACAGTCTAATCTTCAATACTGCCAGCACTCGCAGCAACAATGGTGCACCTATCAGACCCAATACACATTCAAGGATCCTGTTTTGGCCCTGTGGAATACAGAGCCCTTTCCAGACGCGCACCTTGATCCGCTCGGATCCAGAGTTCAAATACAAGCTGATTCCTTACCTTTAGCCGCTGGTCACGGAATTCCTCGGCTTGCCGTGTTGACATCCTACTATGCTGAAACATAATCGATGGGGGCAAGGGCACCAGAGGGGCAAACTCACTTCGGCTATCCCTGTGAGGGGCATTGGAATGAAAGACAGAATCCACATAAGCGCCACTCGCAATCGCAGCTTGTGCCGAATCATTTGACAGACATTGAACTTCTTTGGAGGATGGTCGCTATCGTCTAGTAAGAAACTATTTCAGTCACTTCCCGACAAGGGTGATTCCCAAAAGCAGCTATATCAGAATAACTGGGCAACCTGCTGTTTGTGGGATTAAAGGCATGGAGCAGTGTGCACATGGCATTGATTGGAAAGTGCCACTGGATCGTTTCCCTGAGTGGACAGACGGGCGCTCAGTTTGACATCTCATCCGAGAGATGTCTCTACAACAGTGTGGTACTCCCTCAACTTCCACCCACCAACAGTGCAGCACTCCCTCAGCACTGACGCACCAACAGTGTGGCACTCCCTCAGCACTGACCCAGTAACAGTGTGGCACTCCCTCAGGACTAACCTACCAATGGTGTGGCACTCCCTCAGCACTGACCCACCAACAGTGTGCCACCCCCTCAGCACAGACCCACCAACAGTGTGGCACTCCCTCAGCAGTAACCCACCAACGGTGTGGCACTTCATCATTGACCCAGCACTGTGTGGCACTCCCTCAGGACTAACCTACCAAGAGTGTGGCACTCCCTCAGCACTGACCCACCAATGGTGTGGCACTCCCTCAGCACTGACCCACCAATGGTGTCGCACTCCCTCAGCACTGACCCACCAACAGTGCAGCACTCTCTCAGCACTGACCCACCAACAGTGGGGCACACCCTCAGCACTGACCCACCAACAGTGCGGCACTCCCTCAGCACTGACCCACCAACAGTGCGGCACTCTCTCAGCACTGACCCACCAACAGTGCGGCACTCCCTCAGCACTGACCCAGTAACAGTGTGGCACACCCCAGGACTAACCTACCAATGGTGTGGCACTCCCTCAGCACTGACCCAGTAACAGTGTGGCATTCCCTCAGGACTAACATACCAAGAGTGTGGCACTCCCTCAGCACTAACCCACCAATGGTGTCGCACTCCGTCAGCACTGACCCACCAACTGTGCAGCACTCTCTCAGCACTGACCCACCAACAGTGTGGCACTACCTCAGCAGTGACCCACCAACAGTGTGGCACACCCTCAGCACTGACCCAGTAACACTGTGGTACTCCCTCAGGACTAACCATCCAATAGTGTGGCACTCCCTCAGCACTGACCCAGCAACAGTGTGCTACTCCCTCAGTACTGATCCACCAATAGTGTGGCACTCCCTCAGCACTGACCCACCAACAGTGTGCCACCCCCTCAGCACTGACCCACCAACAGTGTGGCACTCCCTCAGCAGTAACCCACCAACGGTGTGGCACTTCATCATTGACCCAGCAACAGTGTGGCACTACCTCAGCACTGACCCACCAACAGTGTGGCACTCCCTCAGCACTGACCTACCAACAGTGTGACACTCCCTCATCACTGACCCACCAACAGTGTGGCACTCCCACAGCACTGACCCACCAACAGTGCAGCTCTCCCTCATAACTGACCCACCAACAGTGCGGTAATCCCTCATCACTGACTCACCAACAGTGTGGCACTCCCTCATCACTGACCCAGCAACATGGCGGAACTCCTTCTTAACTGACTCACCAATAGTGTGGCACTCCCTCAGCACTGACGCACCAACAGTGTGGCACTCCCACAGCACTGACCCACTCACAGTGCGGCATTCCCTCATCACTGACCCACCAATAGTGCGGTACTCCTTCAGCACTGACCCACCAACAGTGTGGCACTCCTTCAGCACTGACCCACCAGCAGTGTGGCACTCCCTCAGCACTGACCCACCAGCAGTGTGGCACTCCCTCAGCACTGACCCACTCACAGTGCGGCATTCCCTCATCACTGACCCACCAATAGTGCGGCACTCCCTCATCACTGACCCACCAATAGTGCAGCACTCCCTCATCACTGACCCACCAATAGTGCAGCACTCCCTCACCACTGACCCACAAACAGTGCGGCACTCCCACAGCACTGACCCACCAACAGTGCAGCTCTCCCTCATAACTGACCCACCAACAGTGCGGTAATCCCTCATCACTGACTCACCAACAGTGTGGCACTCCCTCATCACTGACCCAGCAACATGGCGGAACTCCTTCTTAACTGACCCACCAACAGTGCGGCACTCCCACAGCACTGACCCACCAACAGTGTGGCACTCCCACAGCACGGACCCACTCACAATGCGGCTCTCCTTCAGCACTGACCCACCAACAGTGCGGCACTCCCTCATCACTGACCCACCAACAGTGCAGCACCCTCTCAGCACTGACCACAAACAGTGCAGCACTCCCACAGCACTGACCCACCAACAGTGTGGCACTCCCACAGCACTGATCCATCAACAGTGTGGCACTCCCTCAGCACTGACCCACTAACAGTGCGGCACTCCCTCATCACTGACCCACCAACAGTGCGGTACTCCTTCAGCACTGACCCACCAACAGTGAGGCACTCCCTCATCACTGACCCACCAGTAGTGCGGCACTCCCTTAGTACTGACCCACCAACATTGCGGCATTCCCACAGCAGTGACCCACCAACAGTGCGGCAGTTGTGCGGCCTGGGGGAGTGTGGAGGAGGGTGAGGAGTGGGGGCATGTGGCGGAGGGTGGAGGATTGTGAGTAGTGGAGCATTGTGGGGGAGGGTGAGGAGTGGGGGAGTGTGTTGCAGGGAGAGGAGTGGGGGAGGATGGGGAAGGTGAGGAGTGGGGGAATGTGGGGGAGGGTGAGGAGTGGGAGAGTGTGGGGGAGGGTGAGGAGTGGGGGAATGTGGGGGAGGGTGAGGAGTGGGAGAGTGTGGGGGAGGGTGAGGAGTGGGGGAATGTGGGGGAGGGTGAGGAGTGGGGGAGTGTGGGGGAGGGTGAGGAGTGGGGGAATGTGGGGGAGGGTGAGGAGTGGGAGAGTGTGGGGGAGGGTGAGGAGTGGGGGAATGTGGGGGAGGGTGAGGAGTGGGGGAGTGTGGGGGAGGGTGAGGAGTGGGGGAATGTGGGGAGGGTGAGGAGTGGGGGAGTGTGGGGGAGGGTGAGGAGTGGGAGAGTGTGGGGGAGGGTGAGGAGTGGGGGAATGTGGGGAGGGTGAGGAGTGGGGGAGTGTGGGGGAGGGTGAGGAGTGGGAGAGTGTGGGGGAGGGTGAGGAGTGGGAGAGTGTGGGGGAGGGTGAGGAGTGGGAGAGTGTGGGGGAGGGTGAGGAGTGGGGGAGTGTGGGGGAGGGTGAGGAGTGGGAGAGTGTGGGGGAGGGTGAGGAGTGGGAGAGTGTGGGGGAGGGTGAGGAGTGGGGGAGTGTGGGGGAGGGTGAGGAGTGGGAGAGTGTGGGGGAGGGTGAGGAGTGGGAGAGTAGGCTGGAGGGTCACAAATGGGGAGGTCGGAGGGGAGTGGGCTGGAAGGTCAGGTCAGGAGTGGTGACTGGCTGGAAGGTGAGAAGTGCCAGTCACCAGACAAGTGAGAGTGAAGATAGGGATTCGTCATGATGGAAAAGTATGCGTGACTAGCCCTCATGGGCTGAATGGCCTCCTCTTATCCACGTGGGCAGTGAGAAAATGCCGATGTGAGCTTGAAGGTGGAAATCAGGTGATTTACATCACCCTTTGCTATATCTTAAGACACTATCTGCGACACCATCATCATGTGGAACTTACATGTCATGGCCCATGTCTGGGTGCAGAAAAGGCAGCGCTTTGGTACTGGAGATAATCTGTGGAGGCAGAGACGAAGCTTCCATCCGCTGGAACATCGGTGTTCGACTCTAAACAAAGAACAAATTTGCAATCGCTCTGTGTTACAGAGAAGTGTCCAGGAGACACCTGATTATGGTTTTTCTTGCTGTAAAAATCCAATGACAACACTAACAACAAATATTCCCACCCTCTCCCTTTGTTCCCTCTTCCCTTGTGTCTCTTCAGTTGTAGGAGCTGGTCACAGGAATGGGACTTACACCGAAAATCTACCAACTGACTCAAAATCCAGCGCTAACCCATGTCAGTGTCCAGTGCTAACCCATGTTAGTGTCCAGTGCTAACTCATGTTAGTGTACAGCGAGAACCCATGTTAGTGTCCAGCATTAACCCATGTTAGTGTCCAGTGCTAACCCATGTTAGTGTCCAGCGCTAACCCATGTTAGTGTCCAGCGCTAACCCATGTTAGTGTCCAGTGCTAACCCATGATAGTGTCCAGCGCTAACCCATGTTAGTGTCCAGCGTTAACCCATGTTAGTGTCCAGTGTTAACCCATGTTAGTGTCCAGTGCTAACCCATGTTATTGTCCAGCATTAACCCATGTTAGTGTCCAGTGTTAACCCATGTTAGTGTCCAGTGCTAACCCATGTTAGTGTCCAGCGCTAACCCATGTTAGTGTCCAGCGCTAACCCATGTTAGTGTCCAGTGCTAACCCATGATAGTGTCCAGCGTTAACCCATGTTAGTGTCCAGCGTTAACCCATGTTAGTGTCCAGTGTTAACCCATGTTAGTGTCCAGTGCTAACCCATGTTAGAGTCCAGTGTTAACCCATGTTAGTGTCCAGTGCTAACCCATGTTAGTGTCCAGTGTTAACCCATGTTAGTGTCCAGCGCTAACCCATGTTAGTGTCCAGTGTTAACCCATGTTAGTGTCCAGTGCTAACCCATGTTAGTGTCCAGTGTTAACCCATGTTAGTGTCCAGCGTTAACCCATGTTAGTGTCCAGCGCTAACCCATGTTAGTGTCCAGTGCTAATCCATGTTAGTGTCCAGCGCTAACCCATGTTAGTGTCCAGTGTTAACCCATGTTAGTGTCCAGCGCTAACCCATGTTAGTGTCCAGTGCTAACCCATGTTAGTGTCCAGCACTAACCCATGTTAGTGTCCAGTGCTAATCCATGTTAGTGTCCAGCGTTAACCCATGTTAGTGTCCAGTGTTAACCCATGTTAGTGTGCAGCGCTAACCCATGTTAGTGTCCAGTGCTAACCCATGTTAGTGTCCAGCGCTAACCCATGTTAGTGTCCAGCACTAACCCATGTTAGTGTCCAGTGTTAACCCATGTTAGTGTCCAGTGCTAATCCATGTTAGTGTCCAGCACTAACCCATGTTAGTGTCCAGTGTTAACCCATGTTAGTGTCCAGTGCTAACCCATGTTAGTGTCCAGCACTAACCCATGTTAGTGTCCAGTGTTAACCCATGTTAGTGTCCAGCGCTAACCCATGTTAGTGTCCAGTGCTAACCCATGTTAGTGTCCAGTGTTAACCCATGTTAGTGTCCAGCGCTAACCCATGTTAGTGTCCAGCGCTAACCCATGTTAGTGTCCAGTGTGAACCGATGTTAGTGTCCAGTGCTAACCCATGTTAGTGTCCAGTGCTAACCCATGTTAGTGTCCAGTGTTAACCCATGTTAGTGTCCAGCGTTAACCCATGTTAGTGTCCAGCGCTAACCCATGTTAGTGTCCAGTGCTAACCCACGTTAGTGTCCAGCGCTAACCCATGTTAGTATCCAGCGCTAACCCATGTTAGTGTCCAGCGTTAACCCATGTTAGTGTCCAGCGCTAACCCATGTTAGTGTCCAGTGCTAACCCATGTTAGTGTCCAGCGTTAACCCATGTTAGTGTCCAGTGCTAACCCATGTTAGTGTCCAGTGTTAACCCATGTTAGTGTCCAGTGCTAACCCATTTCAGTGTCCAGTGTTAACCCATGTTAGTGTCCAGCGCTAACCCATATTAGTGTCCAGCGCTAACCCATGTTAGTGTCCAGTGTTAACCCATGTTAGTGTCCAGCGTTAACCCATGTTAGTGTCCAGCGCTAACCCATGTTAGTGTCCAGTGTTAACCCATGTTAGTGTCCAGTGCTAACCCATGTTAGTGTCCAGCGTTAACCCATGTTAGTGTCCAGTGCTTATCCATGTTAGTGTCCAGTGTTAACCCATGTTAATGTCCAGTGTTAACCCATGTTAGTGTCCAGTGTTAACCCATGTTAGTGTCCAGTGCTAACCCATGTTAGTGTCCAGCGCTAACCCATGTTAGTGTCCAGTGTTAACCCATGTTAGTGTCCAGCGTTAACCCATGTTAGTGCCCAGCGCTAACCCATGTTAGTGTTACAGCGCTAACCCATGTTAGTGTCCAGCGTTAACCCATGTTAGTGCCCAGCGCTAACCCATGTTAGTGTTAGAGCGCTAACCCATGTTAGTGTCCAGTGTTAACCCATGTTAGTGTCCAGTGCTAACCCATGTTAGTGTCCAGCGCTAACCCATGTTAGTGTCCAGTGCTAACCCATGTTAGTGTCCAGTGTTAACCCATGTCAGTGTCCAGTGCTAACCCATGTTAGTGTCCAGTGTTAACCCATGTTAGTGCCCAGTGCTAACCCATGTTAGTGTCCAGCGTTTACCCATGTTAGTGTCCAGCGCTAACCCATGTTAGTGTCCAGCGCTAATCCATGTTAGTATCCAGCGCTAACCCATGTTAGTGTCCAGCGCTAACCCATGTTAGTGTCCAGTGTTAACCCATGTTAGTGTCCAGCGCTAACCCATGTTAGTGTCCAGCGCTAACCCATGTTAGTGTCCAGTGCTAACCCATGTTAGTGTCCAGCGTTAACCCATGTTAGTGTCCAGTGCTAACCCATGTTAGTGTCCAGTGTTAACCCATGTTAGTGTCCAGCGCTAACCCATGTTAGTGTCCAGTGTTAACCCATGTTAGTGTCCAGTGCTAACCCATGTTAGTGTCCAGCGTTAACCCATGTTAGTGTCCAGTGTTAACCCATGTTAGTGGCCAGCGCTAACCCATGTTAGTGTCCAGTGCTAATCCATGTTAGTGTCCAGTGCTAACCCATGTTAGTGTCCAGCGCTAACCCACGTTAGTGTCCAGTGTTAACCCATGTTAGTGTCCAGTGCTAATCCATGTTAGTGTCCAGTGTTAACCGATGTTAGTGTCCAGTGCTAACCCATGTTAGTGTCCAGTGTTAACCCATGTTAGTGTCCAGCGCTAACCCATGTTAGTGTCCAGTGCTAACCCATGTTAGTGTCCAGCGCTAACCCATGTTAGTGTCCAGCGTTAACCCATGTTAGTGTCCAGTGCTAATCCATGTTAGTGTCCAGTGCTAACCCATGTTAGTGTCCAGTGTTGACCCATGTTAGTGTCCAGCACTAACCCATGTTAGTGTCCAGCGCTAACCCATGTTAGTGTCCAGTGCTAACCCATGTTAGTGTCCAGCGTTAACCCATGTTAGTGTCCAGTGCTAATCCATGTTAGTGTCCAGTGCTTATCCATGTTAGTGTCCAGTGTTAACCCATGTTAGTGTCATGTGTTAACCCATGTTAGTGTCCAGTGCTAACCCATGTTAGTGTCCAGCGCTAACCCATGTTAGTGTCCAGCGCTAACCCATGTTAGTGTCCAGTGTTAACCCATGTTAGTGTCCAGCGCTAACCCATGTTAGTGTCCAGTGCTAACCCATGTTAGTGTCCAGTGTTAACCCATGTTAGTGTCCAGTGCTTATCCATGTTAGTGTCCAGTGTTAACCCATGTTAGTGTCATGTGTTAACCCATGTTAGTGTCCAGTGCTAACCCATGTTAGTGTTACAGCGCTAACCCATGTTAGTGTCCAGCGCTAACCCATGTTAGTGTCCAGTGCTAACCCATGTTAGTGTCCAGCGCTAACCCATGTTAGTGTCCAGCGCTAACCCATGTTAGTGCCCAGTGTTAACACATGTTAGTGTCCAGTGCTAACTCATGTTAGTGTCTAATGTTAACCCATGTTAGTGCCCAGCGCTAACCCATGATAGTGTCCAGCGCTAACCCATGTTAGTGTCCAGTGTTAACCCATGTTAGTGTCCAGCGCTAACCCATGTTAGTGTCCAGTGTTAACCCATGTTAGTGTCCAGTGCTAACCCATGTTAGTGTCCAGTGTTAACCCATGTTAGTGCCCAGCGCTAACCCATGATAGTGTCCAGCGCTAACCCATGTTAGTGTCCAGTGTTAACCCATGTTAGTGTCCAGCGCTAACCCATGTTAGTGTCCAGTGCTAACCCATGTTAGTGTCCAGTGTTAACCCATGTTAGTGTCCAGCATTAACCCATGTTAGTGTCCAGCACTAACCCATGTTAGTGTCCAGTGTTAACCCATGTTAGTGTCCAGTGCTAATCCATGTTAGTGTCCAGCGCTGACCCATGTTAGTGTCCAGTGTTAACCCATGTTAGTGTCCAGTGCTAACCCATGTTAGTGTCCAGTGTTAACCCATGTTAGTGTCCAGCACTAACCCATGTTAGTGTCCAGCGCTAACCCATGTTAGTGTCCAGCACTAACCCATGTTAGTGTCCAGTGCTAATCCATGTTAGTGTGCAGCGCTAACCCATGTTAGTGTCCAGTGTTAACCCATGTTAGTGTGCAGTGCTAACCCATGTTTGTGTGCAGTGTTAACCCATGTTAGTGTCCAGCGCTAACCCATGTTAGTGTCCAGTGTTAACCCATGTTAGTGTCCAGTGCTAACCCATGTTAGTGTCCAGCGTTAACCCATGTTCGTGTCCAGTGCTAACCCATGTTAGTGTCCAGTGTTAACCCATGTTAGTGTCCAGCGCTAACCCATGTTAGTGTGCAGTGCTAACCCATGTTAGTGTGCGGTGCTAACCCATGTTTGTGTGCAGTGCTAACCCATGTTTGTGTCCAGCGCTAACCCATGTTAGTGTCCAGCGCTAACCCATGTTAGTGTCCAGCGTTAACCCATGTTAGTGTCCAGTGTTAACCCATGTTAGTGTCCAGTGTTAACCCATGTTAGTGTCCAGCGCTAACCCATGTTAGTGTCCAGTGTTAACCCATGTTAGTGTCCAGCGCTAACCCATGTTAGTGTCCAGTGCTAATCCATGTTAGTGTCCAGCGCTAACCCGTGTTAGTGTCCAGTGCTAACCCATGTTAGTGTCCAGTGCTAACCCATGTTAGTGTCCAGCGCTAACCCATGTTAGTGTCCAGTGCTAACCCATGTTAGTGTCCAGCGCTAACCCATGTTAGTGTCCAGCGTTAACCCATGTTAGTGTCCAGTGCTAACCCATGTTAGTGTCCAGTGTTAACCCATGTTAGTGTCCAGCGCTAACCCGTGTTAGTGTCCAGTGCTAACCCATGTTAGTGTCCAGTGCTAACCCATGTTAGTGTCCAGTGTTAACCCATGTTAGTGTCCAGTGCTAACCCATGTTAGTGTCCAGTGCTAACCCATGTTAGTGTCCAGTGTTAACCCATGTTAGTGTCCAGCGCTAACCCATGTTAGTGTCCAGCGCTAACCCATGTTAGTGTCCAGCGTTAACCCATGTTAGTGCCCAGTGTTAACCCATGTTAGTGTTACAGCGGCAGAGACGGTGCACAAAGTCCGAGATCAATATTAAATTTAAAATTTGAGAAGTCCATTCAGAAGTCTCATCAGAGTGGGGGAGATGCTGTTCTTGAATGTGTTGGTGTTTTTGTTTAAGCTTTGTATCTTCTGCCTGTCAGAAGAGCTTGGCAGGATTATAACCGGGGTGGGAGAGGTCTCTGATGATGTCGGCTGTCTTCCTGAGACAGCGGGAAGTATAGATAAAGTCATAGAGTCATAGAGATGTACAGCATGGAAACAGACCCTTTGGTCCAACTTGTCCATGCCAACCAGATATCCCAAACCAATCTAATCCCATCTGCCAGCACCCAGGCCCATATCCCTCCAAACACTTCCTATTCTATACCCATCCAAATGCTTTTTAAATGTTGCAATTGTACCAGCCTCTACCACTTCCTCTGGCAGCTCATTCCATACGCGTACCACCCTCTGTGTGACAACGTTGCCCCTTAGGTCTCTTTTATATCTTTTCCCTCTCACCCTAAACCTATACCCTCTAGTTCTGGAATCCCCGACCCCAGGGAAAAGACTTTGCCTGTTTATCCTATCCATGACCCTCATAATTTTGTAAACCTCTATCAGGTCACCCCTCAGCCTCCGACACTCCAGGGAAAACAGCCCCAGCCTGTTCAGCCTCTCCCTACAGCTCAAATCCTCTAACCCTGGCAACATCCTTGCCAATCTTTTCTGATGGCTATCTTGCATGAAGGATTTGGCTGAATTCACAACTCTCTGTATGGTTCAACATAAGTAATGTATGATATATCCTATATATTCTCTTGTGGTATAGAAATGCTACAAAATGTAACTCCCATTCTTGGCCCCATTCCCAACCACCCCCAAACCCATTCCAGTTCAAACCGCATTGCCAATCTCCATCACCAATCCCTATCCGATGTGACCCCACAGAATCCATGCTGTTTATTGTTGCAGTTAGGACCAGTGTGGTATTGGTGCAGTACCTGCTCCTCCTGTAGCTGTTGGTATTTTTTGGTTTTACTCTGCTTGTAGTAATCCATGATCATCATGGCCGCATAGATTTTCCCGATTGTGAGGTCAGTGGCTGGAGAAGAGAAAGGGGCCGGTTACTCCAGACGTTTCTCACACACATACACACTGTAATTGAATTGAATTGGGTTTATTGTCACATGTACTCACATGAGTACAGTGAAAAATTTTACAAGTCGCTGAATATGGCGCCATCTTAAGTACAAAGGTACCTAGGTACAGATTCTTCAGCACAAGTTCTTAAGAAAAAAAATTTAGAAAAATAAAGTAGTAACAAGTTTGGAGTAACAGTCCTTCCACAATGATATAATTTAAAAAATTAAAAGAGAATTTAAGACTGAGAAATCAGAGGTAAATTGTAAAATCGCTGCCATATTATATTGAGCAGGGAACATTCATCGGTCACTCAGTCTATAAGTGAGCTAATCAGTGCAGATCTGTAGCCCAATATCTGGTAATTGGTGAAACTGTCAGCCAAAGCCATGGGCAGGAAAAGGGATGAAATCTGGACTGCCTTATGGAGTCCAAGGTCGGAAGAGCATCAGGCTGGATCAGGGAGTTTGGGATCAGGAGAGGAGACCCATCATAAAGGCGTCATTTTTGCGGCACTTTGGAGAATCAGTATGGACTTGTTGGGCTGAATGGTCTGTTTCCACACTATAGATGTTCAATGAAATTCCATAGAATTTTAAATGAGCTTTTCGGATGCATTTCAGAAAGTTATGGTCTAGGAAAAGTGATGTTTCACTTACGCATGTGGATTGGAACCAGGAGGTCTAAGCTCTTCTGAGGGAGATGAGGCCAAATAGTCATAATCTCCTTTCGTAACTCTGCATCTAACTGCTGCTTATCAGCTCCCCCTGAAAGACAGGTTTATTCAAGAACAGCATTATAATGTGTATCTGAAAGTAACCCAACCCTACAAAGACAGCTCAGTGTACAGTTATCTCCCTGAGAGAGAGAGAGAGAAAGAGAGAGAGAGAGAGAGAGAGAGAAGCGAGGACTGAGAGACAACAATCCATCTATCTCCCTGAGAGACAGACGGGGAGCTGAAAGACAGCGTACACATATCTCCGTAAGTGAGGGAGGATGGTGAGATGCATTATTTGTGTACAATTGTCTTCCTTACAGCTAGAGACTGAGACACGCAAATGGAAGTATCAGTATCTCTCTTATGACAGATTATGAATGTGCCAAATAATATGACAGGAAAGCTGTCATAATTTCCTGGATAGTTAGTTTTCTGTCTGGCTGTCTCTCTTCTTAGACAAGACGGTCCTTAAAACCTACCTCATTAACGAAGGTCAGTTCCTCTGATACGTTGCTCAGGCCACATTTTGTGTGGTGATCACTCCTGTGAGACATCTTGGCATCTTTTACTACAATGAAGACACTACAGAAGTGGGAGCCAGTGGTTTTAATCAGGTCCCAAAAGAGAAAGTATGTGTCCTGTTTGGTGTGGCACCAACACTCGAGATCCCTCTTACCTTTCGCAAGCTTGATGTGAAGTGCTGTCCTGATTAGGCCCATGAGGGTAGAAGTGAAATGAACAGTCTTGTCTTCACTCACAGGCATGTTCATCAATACCAGCCTCTATAAAGGACAGGGGATAACAAGTCACAACCACCTCCAGCAAGGCCTCCTTTCCAGAGATTAGAGGACTGGAACCTAGTTACACTCTTCACAGCAGCTCCAGTCATAGTGATGGGTGTGTGGGGTGCGCGGGTGTGCTGCAATGTTCCCCAACACCCTCCCACCACCCTGATGCCCCCTTCCCCTTACACAACCTCCCCCTCCCCAGGTTCCTCCATTCGCTGCACCTTCCTCCCACTGAGGATGGAAAGCGAGTTGTTTAAGGTAGCCCGTTGAAGTTGCCAACTCTGACTGGGTGTACTCCTGGACGTTACGGCATAGAAGCTGCCCACAGACTCTTGCCCAGTGGCTGCCCAGCCTGTCCATCGTGTGACTGAGCCACCTTCACATTGCTCATTGGAAGGAGACCCATTGGACAATTCATGACTGGTCGCCGAGCCATCTTTTTGCTTCTACCTCCAGTAGCTCTTTTTTGCAAACAAAAAGAAAGTGTAAGAAAATGCAAAACAAACACTATTTTAATTTCTCAGCCAGATGATTTATTTCCCTTTTTCCTGCATTGTCTGGGACGAGGAATCTTTTAATTCCTGTGCGCTCCAGGAGAAATTCGGCAGACTTGGCAACCACAGAGGATACCAAACAAACTGCAACAGGCAAGGTCACCCCCGTTCGGAAATGGTGCCTAAATCCAGGACATCCCCACCACCTGCCATAACCTTCCCAATTATTTCGGCAATTTGGTGTCATCTCCCCATCAAATGGGAACATCTAACACAACACTCGCAGAATGAAAACACACTGCACTCTCACTGCCTTTAGACTAGAAGCATTGACTGGGGGGTGACAAGCGAGCTGTGATCTCTCTCTGCCCAAAGTGATAGATGATCCATTTTTGTCAGGAGGCTTCCAGCTGACACCAAGGTTGACTGGGTGGTTAACACTGTAGAAGCCGGTTGTAGGTTACAGGAAGAGACAGATGGGCTGACCAGTGGCAGATGAGGGCAGATAATCCCTGATGAGTGCAAGACGATGCACTTTGGAAGGAGGAACAAGATGACGGAATATTTAATGAATGGCAGGGCCCTGGGTAGCTCAGAGGAGCAGAGGGATCTTGGGGTAATTATTCACAGATCCTTGAAGTCAGCAAAGCTCATGAATAGGACAGTAAAGAAAAAATCATATAGAGTCATACAGTCATGTACAGCATGAAAACACAAACCCTTCGGTCCAACTTGTCTATGCTGACTGGATATCCTAAATTAATCTAGCCTCATTTGCCAGCATTTGGCCCATATCCCTCTGAATCCTTCCTATTCTTATACCCATTGTTAGGTAGAAGTAGCACTCAGGCGAGTGTGAGATAGAAGTAACATTAAAATGTTAGGTAGAAGTAGCTCTCAGGCTGATGTAGCCAGTGGGCCCCAGAGGGGGAAACAGACACGAGGTCTGAGGAAGATAACTGAACCAGTGGAAAAGTACTGAAAGAGCAGTAAAACTTGAAAAAACAGAACAAAGGGGCCATCTGGTACATAGCAAGTTGAGCTAACTGATAGCCGAATAAGGCATGTTAGAACACTGATAAGAGACTGGGGCCAATGGCAAACTATAGAACCGACCATTACCAAATAAGGGAATGGTGCAGGAATAAGGGGGGTATAAGAATAAACAACTTAGAACAAAGGGTTAGAACGCCTTCTCCAGCAAGCCTGATACCTTGCTGTAACTCGATTCTCTCTCGAATAAAGCAGTCTGTTTCTTAAAATCTGACCCGGTGTCTCATTCCTCCGAAACGAACACGGGGACGGTAGAACCGTCCTAACACCATCCAGATGCTTTTTACATGTTGTAATGGTACCAGTCTCCACTACCACTTCTCATTCCATACACGCACCACCCTCTGTGTGAAAACGTTGTCCCTTAGGTCCCTTTTAAATCTTCCCCCTCTCACCTTAAACCTATGCCTTCTACCTTTGGACTCCCCCACCCTAGGGAAAATACCTTGGCTGTTCACCTCATTCAATGCCCCTCATACTTTTATAAACCTCTATAAGATCATCCCTCAACCTCCGACGCTCCAGGGAAAACAGCCCCAGCCTGTTCAGCCTCTTCCAATAGCTCAAATCCTCCAACCCTGGCAACACCGTTGTAAATCTCTTCTGAACTCTTTCAAGTTTCACAATATCCTTCCAACAGCAGGAAGACCAGAATTGAATGCGGTATTCTAAAAGTGGCCTAACCAATGTCCTGTACAGCCGCAACATGACCTCCCAACTCTTATATACAATGCAATGAGCAATAAAGGAAAACATACCCAAACACCTTCTTCACTATCCTATCTATCTTTGACTCCACTTTCAAGGAGCTATGAACCTGCGCTCCATGGTCTCTTTGTTCAGCAACACTTCCCAGGACCTTAATATTAAGTGTATAAGCCCTGCCCTGGTTTGCCTTTCCAAAATGCAGCACCTCACATTTATCTAAATCAAACTCCGTCTGCCACTCCTTGACCCATCTGATCAAGATCCCTTTGTACTCTGAGGTAACCTTCTTCGCTGTCCACTCCACCTCCAAACTTACTAGCCATTCCTCCCATGTTCACATCTACATCACTTGTACAACAAAAAGCAGTGGATCCAGCATCAATCCTTGTGGCACACCACTGGTCACAGGCCTCCAGTCTGAAAAGCAACCCTCCACCACTAGTCTATCTCTACTACCTTTGAGTCATGTTCTGTAACCCAATGGCTAATTTTCCCTGTATTCCGTGTGACCCAATCTTGCTAACCAGTCTACCATGAGGAACCTTGTAGAACGCCTTACTGAAGTCCAGATGGATCATGCCCACCTCTGTCCTCATCAATCCTTTTTGTTAATTCTTCAAAAAACTCAAATCAAGTTAATGAGACATGATTTCCCATGCACAAAGCCATGTTGACTATCCATAATCAGTCCTTGCCTTTCCAAATACAGTAAATCTTGTTCGTCAGGATCCTCTCCAACAACTTGCCTACCACTGACATTGGGCTCATGCTTTATAGTCTCCTGGCTTTTCCTTACCAACTTCCGAAATAGTGGAGCCACATTAGATAACCTCCAGTATTCCATGGACAAGCAGGAGGCTGGAAGAGCACAGCAAGTCAGGCAGCATCAGGAGGTGAAGAAGTTGACATTTTGGGAGTAACCCTCCTTCAGGAATGGATGTAGGGGTAGGGGGGAGCTACAGCTAAACTGAACGGTGGGGAGAGGGGCAGACTGATGAGGTTGTGATAGGCGAATACAGGTGGTAAGCAGATCAATAGGAGGAATGAATCCTGTTGGTAGCTGGAATGGGAATTGGGGATGGGTGGGAAGGTTGTTTGAAGTTGAAGAACTCAAAGTTGAGCCCTCTGGGCTGTGGGCTGTCCAGGCGGAAGATGTTCTTCCAATTTATGATCTGATTTACTGTGGGAATGGATGAGACCAAGGATGGACATGTCAGAGAGGGAGTGGGAAAGGGAATTGAAATGGATGGTGACTGGGAGGTCAGGCTTGCCCTTATGGGCCTGGCTGAGAAGTTCGGTGAAATGTGCCCTGATGTTATGTTTGGCCTCCCCGATGTAAAGAAGACAACATCGGGAGCACAGGATACAGTAAACTCGGTTGGAGGAGAGGCAGGTGAACCTCTGTCTCACCTGGAAGGACTGTTTGTGGCCCTGGATGGACGTGAAGGAGGAGGTGTGCTGGCAGGTTTTGCATCTTTTACGTTTGCAGGGAAAGGTAGCAATGGGTTCGGTGGGGGGACGTGGTGTGAAGGTGACTTGCTGCCTGGCTAGCTAGGCCCTTCCAGCTTTCTGCTTGCCTACTTCGGTTTCCAGCATCTACAGTTTTTTTGTCTCTAACCTCCAGTCCTCCACACCTCACCTGTAGCTATCAAGGATACACATATCTCAGCAAGGGGCCCAGCAATCACATCCCAAGCTTCCCATAGAGTTCTGGGATACACCGGATCATGTCCCACAGATTTATCCACCTTTATGTGTTTTAAGACATTCAGCACCTCCTCTCTGTAATACGGGCATTTTTCAAGATGTTCCTATTTATTTCCCCACATTATCTTCCAAGTCCTTCTCCACAGTAAATACTGATGAAAATAGTATTTCAGTATCTCCCCCATCTCCTGTAGTTCCACACAAAGGCTGCCTTGCTGATCTTTGAGGGGCCTTATTCTCTCCCTAGTCAGCCTTCTGTCCTTAACGTATTTGTAGAATCCCTTTGCATTCTCCTAAACCATATTTGCCAAAGCTATCTCATGTCCCCTTTTTGCCCTTCTGATTTCCCTCTTAAGTATATTTCTACTGCATCTGTATCCTTCTAGAGATTTACTTGATCCTTCCTGATGAAGGGCTTTTGCCTGAAATGTCGATTTTGCTGCACTTTGGATGCTGCCTGAACTGCTGTGCTCTTCCAGCACCACTAATCCAGATCCCTGCTGTCTATAGCTGATATATACTTCACAGAACATAGAACATTATAGCACAGTACAGGTCCTTTGGCGCTCGATGTTGCACCGACCTGTGAAATCTGAAGCTCATCTAACCTAGACTATTCCATTTTCATCCATCTGTCTATCTAATGACCATTTAAATGCCCTTAAAGTTGGCGAGTCTACTACTGCTGCAGGCAGTGTGTTCCATGCCCTTACTACTCTCTGAGTAAAGACACTACCTCTGACACCTGTCCTATATCTATCAAGCCTTAATTTAAAGCTATGTCCCCTTGTGCTAGTCATCACCATTTGAAGAAAAAGGCTCTCCCTTCCACGCTCTGATTATCATATATGCCTCAATTAAGTCACCTCTCAATCTTCTCTCCAACGAAAACAGCCTCAAGTCCCTCAGCTGCTCCTCATAAGACCTTCCCTCCATACCAGGCAATATCCGAGTAAAACTCCTCTGAACCCTTTCCAAAGCTTCCACATCCTTCCTATAATGCAGTGACCAGAACTGTACGCAAGACTCCAATTGCGGCCGCACCAGAGTTTTGTACGCTGCAGCATGACCTCATGGCTCCGAAATTCAATCCCTCTATTAATAAAAGCTAACACACTGTGTGCCTTCTTAATGACCCTATCAACCTGGGTGGCAACTTTCAGGGATCAATGTACATGGACAGCAAGAATCTTACCACTAACCCAGTAATCTTTATTTCTGTTACTCCTTCCAAAGTGAATCATCTCACACTTTTCTGCATTAAACTCCATTTGCCACCTCTCGGCCCAGCTCTGCAGCTTATCTATGTCTCTCTGTAACCGACAACAACCTTTAGCACTATCTATCTACCTTAGTGTCATCTGCAAATTTACTAGTCCGTCCTTCTATGCCCTCAATCATATCATTTATAAAAATGACAAACAGCAGTGGCCCCAAAACAATCCTTTTGGCACACCACTAGTAACTGAACTCCATGATGAACATTTCCCATCAACCACCACGCTCTGTCTTCTTTCAATTAACCAATTTCTGATCTAAAACGCTAAATCACCCTCAATCCCATGCCTCTGTATTTTGTGCAGTAGCCTACCGTCTTTACTGAAATCCATATACACCACATCAACCACTTTCCCCATATCCACCTGTTTGGTCACCATCTCAAAGAACTCAATAAAGTTTGTGAAGCAAGACCTACCCTTCACAAAACCATGTTGACTACCTCTAAGCAACTTATTCCTTTCTAGATGATTATAAATCCTAACTCTTACAACATTTTCCAACACTTTACCCACAAGCGAAGTCTATAATTACCAGGGTTGTCTCTACTCCCCTTCTCAAACAAAATGACATTTGCTATCCTCCAAGTCTTCTGACATCATTCCTGCTGACAATGACGACATAAAGATCAAAGCCTAAGGCTCTGCAATTTCCTCCCTGGCTTCCCAGAGAATCCTAGAATAAAGCTGCAAATGTGTTGCTGGTCAAAGCACAGCAGGTTAGGCAGCATCTCAGGAATAGAGAATTCGACGTTTCGAGCATAAGCCCTTCATCAGGAATAAGAGAGAGAGAGCCAAGCCGGCTGAGATAAAAGGTAGGGAGGAGGGACTAGGGGGAGGGGCGATGGAGGTGGGATAGGTGGAAGGAGGTCAAGGTGAGGGTGATAGGCCGGAGTGGGGTGGGGGCGGAGAGGTCAGGAAGAGGATTGCAGGTTAGGAGGGCGGTGCTGAGTTGAGGGAACCGACTGAGACAAGGTGGGGGGAGGGGAAATGAGGAAGCTGGAGAAATCTGAATTCATACCTTGTGGTTGGAGGGTTCCCAGGCGGAAGATGAGGCGCTCCTCCTCCAGCCGTCGTGTAGTTGTGTTCTGCCGGTGGAGGAGTCCAAGGACCTGCATGTCCTCGGTGGAGTGGGAGGGGGAGTTAAAGTGTTGAGCCACGGGGTGATTGGGTTGGTTGGTTCGGGCGGCCCAGAGGTGTTCTCTGAAGCGTTCCGCAAGTAAGCGGCCTGTCTCACCAATATAGAGGAGGCCACATCGGGTGCAGCGGATGCAATAGATGATGTGTGTGGAGGTACAGGTGAACTTGTGGCGGATATGGAAGGATCCCTTGGGGCCTTGGAGGGAAGTGAGTGTGGAGGTGTGGGCGCAAGTTTTACATTTCCTGCGGTTGCAGGGGAAGGTGCCGGGGGTGGAGGTTGGGTTGGTGGGGGGTGTGGATCTGACAAGGGAGTCACGAAGGGAGTGGTCCTTGCGGAACGCTGATAGGGGAGGGGAGGGAAATATATCCTTGGTGGTGGGGTCCGTTTGGAGGTGGCGGAAATGGCGGAAATCCTAGAATAAAGCCCATCCGGCCCAGGGAACTTTCTATTTTCACACTTTCCAGAATTGCTAACACCTCCTCCTTGTGAATCTCAATCCCATCTAGTCTAATATCCTGTATCTCAGTATTCTCCTCGACAACATTGTCTTTTTCCACTGTTAAGAAGAGCTCCTGGCTCTTTGAACAAGTTCCACATTTCAATTGTGCCATCCCCGGCAGTTTCCTTCCCCATCCTATGCATCCTAAATCTTGCCTAATCGTATTATAATTGCCTTTCCCCCAGCTATAACTCTTGCCCTGCAGTATCTATCTATCCCTTTCCATTGCTAAAGTAAACATAACCGAATTGTGGTCACTATCACCAAAGTGCTCACCTACCTCCAAATCTAACACCTGGCCAGGTTCATTACCCAGTACCAAATCCAATATCGCCTCGCCCCTTGTTGGCCTGTCTACATACTGTGTCAGGAAACCTTCCTGTACAAATGGAACAAAAACTTACCCCACCTAAAGTATTTGAACTATTGTACTCTCGGTCAATATTTGGAAAGTTAAAGTCCCCCTAACAACTACCCTGTCTCTCTCGCTCAATCGAGAATCATCTTTGCTATCCTTTGCTCTACATCTCGGAACAATTCGGAGGCCTGGAGAAAACTCCCAACAGGGTGACCTCTCCTTTCCCGTTCCTAACCTCAGCCCGTACTACCTCAGTAGATGAACCCTCAAACGTCCTTTCTGTCACCATAATACTGTCCTTGACTGACAATGCTACAACTCCCCCCTCTTCCCCCCCACCACATCCTTTTTACCATCTTCTGTGTTCTCACTGAAACATCTAAATCCTGGAACCTGCAACAATCGTTCCTGTCCCTGCTCAATCCATGTCTCTGAAATGGTCACAGCATTGAAGTCCCATGCTGCAAAGTTCACCCACATTATCCCGGATGCTCCTGGCATTGAAGTAGACACACTTCAAACCATGATTTGGAGATGCCGGTGTTGGACTGGGGTGTACAAAGTTAAAAATCACACAACACCAGGTTATAGTCCAACAGGTTTAATTGGAAGCAGAGGTTGTGAAGAATAAAATTGTAAGACACAGAATTTATAGCAAAAGTTTACAGTGTGATGTAACTGAAATTATATATTGAAAAAGAGCTGGATGGCTAACAAACAAGCAGCGGTCCGAAAGCTGGTGCTTCCAAATAAAACTGTTGGACTATAACCTGGTGTTGTGTGATTTTTAACTGTGTACACTTCAAACCAACCTCTTGCTTGCTGGTGCCTTGGTGCGACCTTGAAACCTTATTTCAGACCTCGCTACTTTTCCTTCTTTTTCTTGACCAAAATTTGAATTTCTCTAGTTATCCAACATTCCCTACACCTACTAGCCTTACCCTTCACTCTCACAGGAACATATTGTCTGTGGACTCACGTTAGGTCATTTCTGAAGGGTTCCTATTTTCCAGCCTTCCCTTTTCCTGCATATATCTGCCCTAATCAACTCTGAGGAGCAGGAGAGTCGACATTTCGGGCCTGAGCCCTTCTTCAGGAATGAAGGGTTCAGGCCCGAAACGTCGACTCTCCTGCTCCTTGGATGCTGCCTGACCTGCTGCGCTTTTCCAGCAACACACTTTCAGCTCTGATCTCCAGCATCTGCAGTCCTCACTTTCTCCCAATCAACTCTTGCCCACTACCTTCAAAATTAGCCTGCCTCCAATTTAGAACTTCAACTTTCAGGTCTACTTCTTTTCATTGCTATTTTAAAACTAATGGAATTATGGTTGCTGGCCCCAAAGAGCTCCCCTCACTGACACCTCAGTCACCTGACCTCTCTAATTAACCAAGAGTGAGTCAAGATTTCCATCTTCTCTGGTAGGTATGCCACATACTGAATCAGAAAATTTTCTTGTATACACTTCATAAATTCCTCTCCATCCAAGCCCTTAACACTATCGTAATCCCAGTTTATGTTTAGAAATTAAAATTGCCTGCCATTACTACACTATTAGAGAGTCATAGAGTCCTACAGAACAGAGACAGGTCCATACTGACGAAAATGTCCATCCACGTTAACCCCATTTCCCTGCACTTGGCCGACATCCTTCTAATCCTTTCCTATCCATGTATTTATCCGAATGTCTTTTCAATGTTGCTAATGGACACACCTCAACCACTTCCACTGGCAGCTCATTCCACTTTCTCTGTGTGAGAAAGTTACCCCTTAGGTTCCTTTTATTCTTTCCCCTCTCACCTTGAGGGGGGAATGCTCACTAGTCCTCGATTCCCCAACCCTGGGAAAAAGATTGAGTGCATTCACCCTATCCATGCCTCTCATGATCTTATACACTTCTATAAGATCCCCCTCCCCCCCCCCCACATCAGTCTCCCAGGCTCTAAAGTAAAAGGTTCAAGCTTGGCCAACCTCTCCCTATAACGCACACTGTTGAATCAATCATCATAAATTTCTTCTGAGCAATTTTCTGTTTAATAACATCCTTTCTCTAGCAAGGAGAACAAAACTGAACACAATACTCCAAATGTGGCCTCACCAACGTCCTGTGCAACTTCTACACTCAATGCCCTGACTGATGAAGGCCAGTGTGCCAAAAGCCTTCTTCACTGTCCTGTCTACCTGTGACTCCACTTTCAGAGAATCGTGCACCTGAACTCCAAGGTCCCTCTGTTCCATTACAGTCCTTAAGGCCCTACCATTCACCATGAAACTCCTACCTTGAATCAACTTTCCAAAATGCAACATTTCACACTTATCTATATTAAACCCCATTTGCCATTTCTCAGCCCACTTCCCCAGCTGACCAAGGTCATGCCTGCAATTTCCGATAACCTTCCTCACCATCGATGATGTTGCCTATTTTAGTGTCATCTGCAAACTTAGTAACCATGCCTTGTATATTCTCATCCAAATCATTGATACAGATAATAAATAATAGTGGGCCCAGTGCCAACCAGAGGTACTCCACTAGTCACAGGCCTCCAGTCCGGCAAGTATCCTTTCACTATTACCCTCTGCTTCCTACCATCAAGCCAATTGTGTATCCAATTTGCCAGCTCCCCCTGGATTCCATGCGATCTAATCTTCCAGAGCAGCCTACCACGTGGAACCTTATCAAAGGCCTTACTGAAATCCATATAAAGTACGTCTATCGCCCTGCCCGCGTCAACCTTCCTAGACAGTTCATCAAAGAACTCTAACAAATTTATGAGGCATGATCTCCCACGCACAAAGCCAAGCTGACTACTCCTAATCAAACCCTGTCTTTCCAAATCCATGTAAATCTTATCTCTCAGAATCTTCTCAAGTAATTTAACTACCATAGATGTTAAACTTACTGGTCTATAGTTTCCAGGATTTTCTTTGCAGCTTTTCTTGAATAAAGGCACAACATTCGCTATCCTTTAGTCTTCCGGGTCCTCACCTGCGGCTAATGATGATGCAAAAATATCAGCCAGGGCCCCCGCACTTTTTTCTCTACCTTCTTGCAGGGTTCTTGGATTTATCTGGTTCATACATTCTAATATGTCCAACACCTTCTCTACTCTGATGTAGACTGTCCCCAAGATATCATTACTAACTTCCTCAAGTTCCCAAGTCTTTATATCTTTCTTCACAGTAAATATAGAGGAGAAATATTAATTGAGGATCTCGCCCATTTCCTGTGATTCTACACATACATGTCCACTTTGGTCATTGAGGGGTCCTATTTTCCCCTCTAGTTATTCTTTTTTCCTTTAATATACTTAAAAAACCCCTTTAGATTCACCCTAATCTTCTGAGCCAGGGCTATCTCATGTCTCCTTTTCGCCCTCCTGATTTCCTGCTTCAGTAAACTCCTGTATCCCCCTATGTACCTCCAGGGATTCCCATGAACCCAGCTGCCTGTACCTGAGTCACACCACCTTCTTTTTTCTGATCAAAGCCTCAATACCTCGTCATCAGGGCCCCTATTCCTGCCAACCTTGCCTTCTACCATCACAGAAACGTACATACCTTGACCTCCAGCTATCTCACTTTTGAAGGCCTCCCATTTGCCAGAGGTCCCTTTTCCTGAAAACAAACTATTACAATCACGTCTTGCAAGCTCATGTCTAATTCCATAAAAATTTGCATTGCTCCAATTTGGAAATGGAACCTTTGGACCAGTTTGGTCTCTCTCCAGAACTATTTTAAAATTAATACAACTATGGTCACTGGCCCCAAAGTGCTCCCTCACTGTCACCTTAGCCACCTGTCCCTGCCCTATTTCCCAAAAGTAGGTCAAGTTTTGCCCCTTCCTGAGTAGGATCCTTCATATACTGCTTGAGGAAACATTCCCGCATGCACTTAACAAATTCTACCCCATCTAAGCCCTTAACATTATGGCACTCCCAGTCTATGTTAGGAAAATTAGAATTCCCTACTATGATGACCCTATTGCTCCTGCAATTCTCTCTGAATATTTGTACCTCTAATTTCCATTGACTATTTAGGGGCCTATAGTACAATCCTAATGACATCACTATCCCCTTCTTATTTCTTAGCTCCACCCAGAAAGCCTCACTGGATGATCTTTCAGTTATTTCATCTCTGACTACTGCCATGATACTCACCTTAATCAAAAATGTAATTCCCCCTCCCCTCTTTCCACCATCTCTGTCCTGCCTAAAGCACCTGTACCCTGGCACATTAAGCTGCCAGTCCTGTCTCTCCCTGAGCCATGTTTCTGTAGTGGCTATAATATCCCAGTCCCACGTACCTATCCACGCCCTGAGTTCATTGGCCTTACCTGTCAGCCCTCTTGCATTGAAATAGATGCAATTTAATCCAACAGGCATTCCTCGCTCCCTGTCATGTTCCAGCCTGACCCGTCTCTTCAACCTACTGTTTCTGATTACTGTATCTCCTTCCAACCTCGTACTTGCCTCCCTGCTGCTGAGGATCCCACCTCCCTGCCAATCTAGTTTAAACCCTACCATGTAGCACTAGATTAGAGTGGTGCTGGAAAAGCACAGCAGGTCAGGCAGCATCCGAGGAGCAGGAAAATCGACGTGTCGGGCAAAAGCCCTTCATCAGGAATAGAGGCAGGAAGCCTGGAGGGTGGAGACATAAAGGAGA
The DNA here is from genome assembly GCF_020745735.1 of Hemiscyllium ocellatum. NCBI lineage: Eukaryota > Metazoa > Chordata > Chondrichthyes > Orectolobiformes > Hemiscylliidae > Hemiscyllium > Hemiscyllium ocellatum. Next base: position 23,801,564 of record NC_083409.1, read on the forward strand.
GGATGATGGGGTTGGGGAGAAAGTAGCATAGAGTACAATAGGTGATTGGGGGTGGGGATGGAGGTGATAGGTCAGGGAGGAGGGTGGAGTGGGTAGGTGGAAAGGAAGATAGGCAGCTGGACATGTCATGGGGACAGTGCTGAGCTGGAAGTTTGGAACTGGGGTGAGGTGGGGGAAGAGGAAATGAGGAAACTGTTGAAGTCCACATTGATGCCCTGGGGTTGAAGTGTTCTGAGGTGGAAGATGAGGCGTTCTTCCTCCAGGCGTCTGGTGGTGAGGGAGCAGCAGTGAAGGAGGCCCAGGACCTCCATGTCCTCGGCAGAGTGGGAGGGGGAGTTGAAATGTTGGGCCACAGGGCGGTATGGTTGATTGGTGCGGGTGTCCCAAAAATGTTCCCTAAAGTGCTCTGCTAGGAGGCATCCAGTCTCCCCAATATAGAGGAGACCGCATCAGGAGCAATGGATACAGTAAATGATATTGGTGGATGCATTAGCAAACCTGGCCGCCAACATATTGGTCCCCCTCCAGTTCAGCAGATAACTGAGATCGCCTTACAAATTTGACTTCCAATTTTCTGCTGATTATTGGGACAGGGGTGTCCATAGTTCAATCCCAATAAGATTATCATCCCTTTCTCATTTATCAGTTCCACCCAAATAACTTCCCTGGACATATTCCCAGGAATATACTCCCTAAGTACAGCAGTAATGTTATCCCTAATCAAAAACACCACTCTCCCTCCTTTCGCCCCCGCTTTTCTGTACTTCCGATGGCATCTATATCCTGGAACATTAAGCTGCCAGTCTTGTCCATCCCTGAGCAACATTTCTGTAATTGCTATGATACCTCAGTCCCACGTTCCCAACCATGCCCTGAGTTCATCTGCCTTCCGTTAGGCCTCTTACATTGAAATAATTGCAGTTTAATTCATCAGTTTGACCTCATTCTCTGTTTTCCCACTGCCTCCCTGGATGCCAGCATTCCCCCTGCCAACCAGTTTAAATCCTCCTGCACAGCTCTAGCAAAACTCCCCACCAGTATATTTGTCCTCTTCTAATTCAGGTGCAATCCGTCCTTCTAATACAGATCACCTCTACCCCAGAGGAGATTCCAATGATCCAAAAATGTGAATCCTTCTCCCATACACCAGCTCCTCAGCCACACCTTCATCTGCTCTATCGTCCTATTCCTACTCACACTAGCTCACGGCACTGGGAGCAATCCAGACATTACTACCCTCAAGGACTACTTTTTAAATTCCTGCCTAACCTCCCGCATTCTCTCCTCAGAATCGCATCCTTTCCTTTTCCTCTGCTGTTAGTTCCAGGGTGTACAATGATCTCCTGCTGGCTCCTCTCCACTTTCAGAATATTCTGCACCCTCTCTGAGACATCTTTAATCCTTGCACCAGGGAAGTAACACAATTCTGATGTCTCATTGTTGGCTGTCAAAATGTCTGGCTGTGCCTCTAACTAGAGAGTCCCCTATCACAATCAATTGCTTGGAACCTGATGTACCCCCTTGTTACATTAGAGTCAGGCTCGGTACTAGAAACCTGGCTGTTTGAACTACATTCCCCTGAGAGTCCCTCATCCCCTACATTTTCCAAAATAGCATGCCTGAGACAGGAATAGCCACATGAGACTCCTGCATTACCTCCTCCTTCTCTACCTCTCCTGGAGATAACCCATCTATCTGACTGTATCTGTGGTTTTTCTCCCTTTCTGCAGCTGCCAATCATCACCCCCCCTCCGGTTCCTGTAAATTCCTCATTGCCTCTAACTGCTGCTGCAAATGATCCATGTGATCTGATAGGATTCACAACCAAAGACACTTCCTGCAGACATAATCAGTAACATGGAAAATCTCCCTAATCTCTTACATCTGACTGGAAGAGCACACCACTTTATTCAAGGACCATCTTAACAATCTACAGACCCAGAAAATAGCACAGTCGTACTGCTCTGAAAACACTGTTCCAGGAAAACTTTGACCATCTGAGCCAGAGGTGCGGACACCACAACGTAGTTTGCAGATGGCTCCAAAATTGTGGTGTATTGGACAGTGAAGGAGGTAATCTCAGAATGCAATGGTACCCTGATCAAATGGGCTGATGGGCTGAGCAGTGGCAGATGGAATTTAATTTAGATAGATGTGAGCTGCTGCATTTTGGAAAGGCAAACCAGGGCAGGACTTACACACTCAACAGTAGGGTCAAGGGGAGTGTTGCCGAGCAAAGTGACCTTGGGGTGCAGGTTCATAGTTCCTTGAAGGTGAAATCACAGGTAGACAGGGTGGTGAAGAAGTAGGAGGAAATTACTGCAGATGCTGGAATCGGTACTGAAACAAGATATGCTGGAGATCACAGCAGGTCAGGCAGCATCACTGAATCTGAAGTATCAACATCTTTTGCCCCCCACCACTCTACATACACCTCCTCCTCAAACTAGCATAAATGCTGCCCCCTCCACACTTCACTTCAACTCTGATGAAGAGTCACCTAGACTCAAAGCCTTAGCTTCCTCTCTCTCCACGGATGCTGCATGACCTGCTGTGACCTCAGTAGTGAAGAAGGCATTTGGTATGCTTCCCTTTATTGGTCTCCATTGAGTACAGTGATTGGGATGTCATGTTGCAGCTGCACAGGACATTGGTCAGGCCACTTTTGGAATACTACATTCAATTCTGGCCGCCCTGCTCTCGGAAGAGTGTTGTCAAACTTGAAAGGGTGCAGAAACGATTTCCAAGGATAATGTGCCAGAGTTGGAGCGGTTGTGCTGTCGGGAGAGGCTGAACAGGCTGAGGCTGTTTTCCCTGGAGAGTCGGAGGCTGAGGGGTGACCTTACAGAGGCTTATGAAATCATGAGGAGTGTGGGTAGGATAAATAGCCAAGGTCTTTTTCCCGGTGTAGGGGTGTCCAAAAGGAGAGGGCATAGGTTTCAGGTGAGAGGAGAAAGAGTGTGTGTGTGTGTGTGTGTGTGTGTGTGTGTGTGTGTGTGTGTGTGTGTATAATGAGCTAACAGACGAAGTGGTGGAGGCTGGTACAATTACAACATTTAAAAGGCATCTGGATGGGGAGATGAATAGGAAGGATTTAAAAGGACTGGGCCAAATGCTGGCAAATGGGACTAGATTAATTTAGGATATCTGGTCAGCAGGGATAAATTGGATTGAAGGGTCTGATTCTATGCTGTATGAGTTTATCACTATGTGTATAAGTCATGAAAGCTGACAGGACAAGGACAGAGGCAGTTAATAAAGCATTCAACATCATAGGCTTTATTAATAGCAGCACAGAGTACAAGAGTGGTGATGGAGGTGGTGTTGAATCTGTATACAACACAAACTGGACTTCAACTGGAGTACTATGTCTGGTTGCCGGGGACACATTTTAGGAAGGATGTGAGTGCATTACAGAGAATGGTGGAGGGGTTTCTGAAAAACTTTCCAGAGATGAGGAATGTCTGATATGAAGACAGATTGGAGAAGGTGGCACTGTCTTCCTTGGAGAAGACGGGAGATTTGATTGAGGAATTCAAAAGGTTAACAGGGACAAAGTGTCCCCACTCATGAAAGGATTGAGAGCAAGATGCCACAGACTGAACGTAATTGGTAAAAGAAGCAAAGGTGAGGTGAGGACAATCATTTTCAGCCAGTGGGTGGTTAAGGTGTGGACTGCACTGCCTGAGAGTGTGGTGGAGGCAGCTTCAATTGAAGCATTCCGAAGGAAATGAGAATGTTATTTGAAAAGGAACAATGTGCAGGGTGACAGGGAGAAGGCAGGAGAATGACACTCAGTGAATCGCTCATTCAGAGAGCCAGTACAGACAGGATGGGTGGAGTGGCCTCCGTGTGCACTGTAACAATTCTGTGATTCATTCTTTCACAGGATGTGGACCTTGTTGTGTGGGCCAGCATTTGTTGCCCATCTCTAAAGTGCCTTTCAAAAACAGCGGTGGGCTTGACTTCTTGAGTGCTTGCTGTCCATGTGATGTTGGTGAGCCAGTGATGATAGAAACAGCATTGAAGAATAGGTGAAGGCTGGGAACATGAACTATGAGGAGGACACATAGAGACACACATGGGTTAAATATGTGTGCAGGACGATGGCAGGTAGAGTACAGAGTGTGAAGTGTGAGGTTGCACGCTTGGGTTCTAAAGACAGAAAAACAAAGATGTGAGACTTGTGCATGTTGAGGCGCTGTGTGTACTTGTACAAGGGACAGAATCAATAACCAAATAGGATTGTTGAGATGATACTTAATTAGAGACTGCGTTACTGGAGATTTTTGAAAGTAGGAAACAAAGGCAATAAACAATTAGTGAAGTGCCATACTGGCCTTTCAGTGCATGGATACAAGAATAAAGAAATCTTGTTACAATTGTTCAATGATTTTGTGAACTCTCACCTGAAAAAGCGGTGCAGTTTTAACATCCAAGGAAGATGTGCTTGCATTGGTGATGGTCCAGTGAAGCGTAGTGATTGTAATGAGGTTAGCCAGGTGGACATCAAGGAATATGAGTTCCCTGATTGGGGCTGTTAATCTGGCTCATGTCCTGGCTGACAGATATAGACAGGGGTGTCAGAGGTTCGGTTCACTCTGGGAGCTGTCTCTGAGGGAGCTGTATCAGTGTCAAGGACTCTCCATGTCTAAATACATTGCGGTTTGGTGACAGGATACCAGCCTCTGTGGATATACTTCAGTGATGACGAGAGAAAAGCACCATGCTGTTATTAGGGAAGCTTGATTAGTTAAATCTTGCTGAAGACTAGGCCTAGTATGTGGGGAGAATGCGTTATTTTTTCCAGAATACTGATATTGGGGCAGATGAAAAGCAACAAGTAATTCTCCTGATAGCTTCTGGACCCGTGACTTTTTCTGTTATTAGGAGCTTAGCTTTTCCTGAGACACCAGATACTAAAACCTTTCAATAGTTGACAGACTTAGTTAAGGAATATTCTGACCCCAAGCTTCTTCTAATTCCGAGACACGATTCGATTTACTCGGCAATTTGAGAATCTGGAGAATCCAAATCACGATTTTTGACTAGGTTAAGCTGACTGGCAGAGGGCATGGGACTTTGATTTAACCCTTAATGAGATGCTGACAGACCATTTGGTATGTGGGATTAATGGTGTCACCACACAAAAGCACCTATTAGCCGAAGCCCAACTGGACTTCACATAGGCACGACAACTAGTTTTATCATTGGAAAATGTGGCAAGTGGAGCACATGAGTCACAGGGTTCTGTAATGGAAGAGAACATTCTCGCCAGTCCGACTGAGCTTTAGGGTACACCACTTGAGTGAAGACAATTGCACAGTCTCACCCACTCACCCATGTCCCAAACATACAGAGTCTCAGTCAGCCTGCAGTCGAGAGTGCGGTGCGGTGCTGGAAAAGCACAGCCAGTCAGGCAGCATCCGAGGAGCAGGAAAGTCAAGGTTTCAGTCATAAGCTCTTCACCAGGAATGAGGCTTGTGGGCCGGGGGGCTGAGAGATAACTGGGAGAGGGGGGGGAGATGGGATTGGGGGGAGGTAGCTGGAAAAGCAATAGGTGGATGAAGGTGAAGGAGAAGATGATAGGACAGAGGGGGCAGTGATGGATGCGTCCAGAGGGCCGTGCTGTGTTGGAGGCTTGGGACTAGGATAATGTGGGGAGAGGGGAAATGAAGCTGTTGAAATCCACTTGTTTTGGAGACGTGGCTGTGGTTTTTGTTTTGGAGACGTGGCTGTGGTTTTTGTTTTGGAGACGTGGCTGTGGTCAGCCCATCACAAAACCCTAAAACAAAACCATGCCTTGATCAAATAGTTAAAACTTTCTTCAGGATTCAGGCCGGTAAGTAATGTAGTTAACGTTGGTACGCGGATTCAAGACAGCAAAAGAGTCCCATTAGTTCTAAGTTGAGTAAGATCGATACCCAGGAGGGTGTACTCCTTGGAAGGTCCACCTACATGTGGTTTGGAACAGTTAACCTGCTTAGCAACATCCAAACCAGAACCAATCAAAATAAATGTCTGGCTAAATGGTTCTAATGGAATGTGACACTTGGCATGGGCATTTCAGTGATTGCAGAACCAGTCTTTAATAGACTTGGCTCTGGACTCCAATCTTTAAGTGTGCGCAAGACCTCAGCTAGACTGGTGAAACTTTACAGATTAAAGGTCGAACTTTGGTTCCAGTATCTTTTGAGAGCTGGTTCAGGTACCACTGATTATAGTAAAAGGCTCAGCCCAAACCTGATGGGGCGAAATTGACGAAGGAAGATTCACTTGGATTGGCTCGACAATTTTCCAGTTAGAAAACGATTGCCTCAGTGGAGCCCTAATTAAGTACCCAGAGGTTTTTCAGGAAGGTCGAGGGAAGTCAAGGCCACATTGCACGGTTACCCGGAGGCAAGTTCACGATTCTGCCAGGCCCACCCACTGCCATTTGCCTCATTGACAAAAATCGAGGCAGAAATCAGAAAGGCTGAAAAGGAAAGGAATGATCAAACCAGTCAGCTTTGGGGAGTTGGTAGCATCAGTCATCCTGAGCATAAAGCCCAACGGGTCAGTTTGCATTCGTGGGGATTTTAAACAAACAGAAAGCCACTTTTTGCAGCTGCATAAATACCCAATCGCTCGCATGGAGGATTTATATACAAAGGTGGGTGGGAGGGAGTGGGTGTTGTCCTTTGCAAAGCTGAACATGAGTCATATGTATTTGAAATTGCAGTTAGATGAGGATTCCCAGAAGTATGTTACAATTAATACCCATAAGAGCTTGTACCAATATATGAGACTGCCATTATCAGGCTGTGAAATGTTTCACAGGCGATTGAGAACATTTTATAAGGTCTACCTGAGGTGGCCATTTATCTAGATGTCATGCTAATAACAGGGAAGACAAGTTACGGGCACTTAAAGAACTTGGACTTTGTCCTCGGACATTTCTCCCAGGTGGGCATACGCCTTAGAAGGGAAAAATGTGCGTTCCAGGCACCCCAAGTGACCTATTTCAGCTACAGAGTCAACAAGACAGGGTTATGCCTGCTGCAAGATAAAGTGAGTCTAGATCAGAGTGGTGCTGGAAAAGCACAGCAGGTCAGGCAGCATCCGAGGAGCAGGAAAATCGACGTTTCGGGCCAAAGCCCTTCATCAGGAAAGCTCTATTCCTGATGAAGGGCTTTTGCCCGAGACGTCAATTTTCCTGCTACTCAGATGCTGCCTGACCTGCTGTGCTTTTCCAGCACTACTCTGATCTAGACTCTGAATTCCAGCATCTGCAGTACCCACATCTGCCTGCAAGATAAAGTGAGGCTAACAAAGCTGTCCCAGCCCTCACGTGAGTACCAGAGCTTAGGGCTTTCCTTGGGCTGGTGAATTAGTACAGAAAGTTCACACATAACCTGGTCTCCATCGTGGTACCTTTGCATCAACATTTTTAAAAACAAAGGTCTGTCTTCGAAATGGTCATGGAGCCAAACAATAAACTTCAGGGAAGTGAGGAAACAGCGATCATCCTCTCAGGTGTTGGCACACTATGATCCTGAGTGAGAGCTGGTATTGACAGGCTCTGCGTAGGGCATTGGGGTAGTATTAGCTCATAGGCTGCCCAATGGAGAGGAATGCCTAACAGCGTATGGATCCAAGACTTTGGCTAATGCATGTAAATATGCCCCCGGATAGACAAAGGAATATTTGGAGTCAGAAAGTTCTACCAGTACCGTTAGGGATAAACATTTGTACTAATAGCAGACCACAAAACCCTGCTTGGTCACCTGAAAAAGGACAAGATAGTGCTATCCATAGCTTAAGGCTGAATTTTGCACTGGGCTCTAATTATACTATGTGCATATAATTACAAGTTGGAACACCTTCTGGGAGGCCAAGTAGCAAAAGCCCCTTGCTGGCAGGGACACTGCTGGTGCTGCTGTCACTGAATGAGTCCGCAATGGTTTGGAGCTTTCTGTCCATGCTACCAGTCACAGCTGACAGCATCAGACTTTGGAGGCGGAAAGATCCAGCCCAGGCAAAACTGAGACAGCTGGCGGTGTTGGGAGAAAGCAAAGGGCCAAAACTGGAAGCTTTTCTCAGACCTGGAGAGACCAGATTACAGCAGAGGACGGCATATTATAATGGGCAGCGAGAGTGACTGCACAGAGCAAACGTCGCTGCTGGACACTGGCTGAACGCCACTAGGGTCGTTCGAGGATTTCCAAAATGAAGATGTCAGTGAGAAGTTATGTCTGGTGGCCAGAATTCGATTGTCATGTTGGCAGGGCAGTATCCAGAGCACCCGCAAGGACAAAAGTTACCCCCTGCAGCTCTCACACATTTGTGTGAATGGCCAGGTAAACCGTGGACTCAGCTATACATCGACTGTGCAGGTGCTTTCATGGGTTCAATGTTCTTAGTCTTGTGGACGCCTACTCAAAATGGCTGGTCACGCCGAGAGTTCATTCTTCAAGTATGAGGATGTTGAGAAACTCGCACATCTTTTGCAATCCTTAGGCTCCTGAAAGTATTGGCCAAAGATAACGGGTCATTGTTTACCAGCAGGGAATCAGAGTATTTCCTGAAGTCAAATGGTATTTGTCGTACCAGGACAACTCCATCCATTACCCAATAGTCTGGCTGAAACAGCAGTCCAAACTTTGAGTGCAGGCTTAAAGCAACAACTTACAATTAATTAGATACCAAACTGTCCCTGTTTTTATTTGATTATAGGACCACCCATCACAGAGGGATAAATCCAACAGAATTGCCAATTGGGATGGGTGGGGCGGGGGAGGGGGGGAGGAAGACTCCACACCAGGTTAAGTGGTCCTGGACCTGTGGGGAAGAGTATGAAATGATATCAGGAATGCCAGTGCCGGACAGAAGACTCTGCTAAGCAAGTTAGACAATTTACTGCAGGGAATGAAGGGGAGTGTAGGAACCATAGGCATGGCCCTGCATGGGCAGGAGACATGGTCGACGTGAGATCAGGCCCAGGAACATAAAGTTAAGGTAGGTGCGATGGTGCTCAACTAGAACGTGAACTGTATGAAAGCTGCAGACCCGCAGAAGGTGCAAAATAGTGACCAGCTCCTCAACCATCTTTCCGACTGTTCCGGAAACCGTGGGCTCCCCCTCTCCATCAAGTGTTGAAGATATCTTGGAACCTGAGATGGACACGATGGATGTCACCGCCTCAATGCCTTTGCCTCTTGAAGAGGGGAATGAATGTCTTCTGCGATGTCCAGGCATAAGAGGCAAGCTACTGTGCGCTACACACCACCCTTATCGAAAACAAGTTGGAGTTTGCAGAGTTGACCTGAAACACTCCAGGCAGTGCTACAAGAGGAAAGAACTGGCCTATGCCCTTGAACTAAATGGGAAGGAACATAGCGATTGTAACAAGGTCAGCCAGGTGGGATACCATAGACTATCACTTCTCTGATTGGGGCTGTTAATCTGGTCCAGTCATGAAGACGGTCAACAGAATTAAAAAGGAGTGTCCTACAGCAGTTAGGGGGTAGTGTGAAAAGAAGAAAAAAAGAGACAAATAAACAGAAGGGTCAGAAATCCTGTTCACTCAAAAAAAAACCCCGAAATGTCAGGGGTTCTTAAAAATAGAACGGGGGGTGGGGGGGGGGGGGGGGGGAAGGTGCCCTTACAGCACAGCAAAAAAAAACAGGAGCAAAAAAACATTAAAAAGAAGTGTTGTTACGTTAGGGCCCGGGTGTCCTTGGAGAAGGAGCACGCGGTATCCACCAACACCCTGGAGTTGTTCAGGGAGAGGTGGGCGCCGCAGGGAGTGGAGTGCATCATTTCCCCCTTCAACTCTATTTTGTTTTAACCCCTGCCCTCCCCTTCACTGTTTGATCACACAGCATTGCCCTTTGATGTGAAGGGCACTGTTCATCACAGGCCACCCGGGTGTTTTCCTATCTCCCTGCTGGTGGAATTTGAATAAAGTTTCGTGCACCTTGTGTCTCTCAGTGTGTCTCACACCTGCACCCACACAACACGGGTGCTGGGGAAAAAATAAGCACTACCGCAGTTAGGCGGGAATGTGGGGGTAAAAAAGAACAGAAGTGTTCTGATAAAAAGAACGGTGAGTCAGAATAATAATTTCAAAAAATAAACAGGACGGTCAGAAGAAAAAAATATTTAAAATGAGTGTCTGCGGTAGTGTAGGGGTAAAGAAAGGGGGAAAAACAGGAGGGACAGGGAAAAGCAAAGAAAAAAATAAACTGGAGTGTCAGAGCGTCTGTTCACTCTGAGAGCTGGTTCTGAGGGAGCGGGATCAGTGTGTGAAGGACTCTCCTTTTTTTGAAGAAAAAAAAATGAGAAAGGAATGTTGGCTCCAAGTTGGCTCGGAGGGGGCTGTATCAGTGTCAAGGTTCCTCCACATGTAAATAAAGGGCGAAAGGTGTCAGAAAATCAGCCTCTGTGGAGTCATTTCGGATGCTTCACTAGACTGGTTCCTGGGATGAGACGGTTGTCCTACTGTGAGAGACGAAATCAAGTGTGCTGATTTGCTCCGGAGTTTACAGGAATCACATTAAAACAAACCAGATTCCAATGGGGGTGGATAGGATGGACACAAGTTGTTTCTAGTTGGAGAGTCGAAAACTGGCATTCTGGGTTGGGGGGAGGGGCTTAATTTCAAGATAACTTGCTGATCATTAAAAATGGAGATGGAGAAAAGGACTTTCACTCAGAGGATGAAGAACTTTTGGAATCCTTGAGCACAGATGTTTTCCGACAGTTACATTGCCTAATATATTTAAAGCTGAGATCCAGAGATCTTTATAGTCTCAGGGAATCAAAGGGTGATGGGGAATGTGTGGATTGGGAGCTTTGAGACAGATGACCAGCCAAGGATACATTGTTGAAACAGCAGGCTTGAGAGGCTTAATTCTGGATTAGTGGTGCTGGAAGAGCACAGCAGTTCAGGCAGCATCCAAAGTGCAGCGAAATGCTGCCTGAACTGCTGTGCTCTTCCAGCACCACTAATCCAGAATCTGGTTTCCAGCATCTGCAGGCATTGTTTTTACCTCGTTGAGAGGCTTAATCCCTGCTTGTAGATTCTATGTTGTGCTGCACTTATTATCTCAAAACTTCATTCAATTAAAAAAGTAGATATTTTTCTTACTTAAAAGAGCATAGACTGAAATTGTCTCTGCACCATCCCCAGCAAACATTCCCAGACCAAGGAAAGCATGGGGTCAGATACAGAGTAAAGCTCCTCTGTGCTGTTCAAACACTCGCCTACCAGGGCAGCAGGGACATAGAGTGTGTTTGTTTGTGAGAGAGAAAGGAGACGGAGGGAGAGTGCAAGAGGAACAATGGATGAGTGATAGAGGCAAATTGAGAGGGGCACAACCAAAGTGAGGGAGAGTTGCGTGGAAAGAACGCGTCGTGTGTCTGTGTAAGTATGGTGGACTGTCACTTTAAGAGTCTGATCATATGACGCCATTGGCAGTTCGGGGTGAGCAAACAGCTCTCTTTAAGCTCACTGCCTGCAGAGTGAAACCTTCCTTCATAAAGCTCCTGCTGTGGAACAATTCAGCCCCCTGCTCTTCCTTTGAATGCAACAAATTGAAGTGAGGAGAAGGAGGCAGAGTGCAGAAAAGAGGTGATGGCCTTAAAAAGATTTGGGGGTGGAGATCGAGAAAGAGAATTTGAAAGCTGGGCTAAATGCTGCCAGATGTACTGTGTTGCATCCTCCCTCTGGAAGAGACTCAGAGCATCGATTTACAATTCCACAGTCCCATCTCAATGATGCCAGCTCCTGTCAGTAGAGATTACTCCTCCTCTCCTGGGCTCCCTGACTCTGGGACTTCCTTTAACTGGTCCTTCATCTTGCTGGAGCCCAGATGTCCAGGATTTGTGTACCCGAATCCAGGACAGCCTCTGAGGGCAGGAACCCTGTCTAATCCTGTCACCTTGCCTGCTGGATTGGGGAATGGGGGCATTGCATTGACATTGGATGGCATGGTGGCTCACTGGTTAGCACTGCTACTTCACAGCACCAGGGAGCCAGGTTCGATTCCACCCTTGTGTGACTGTCTGTGTGGAGTTTGCCCATTCGCCTTGCCCCACTGCGGGTTTCCCCTGGGTGCTCTGGTTTCCTCCCACAGTCCAAAGGTGTGCAGCCCTTAATGTCCATGGATATCCAGACTACGTGGGTTAGCCATGGGAAATGCAGGGTTTACAGGGGTAGGGTGGGGGGGATGGGATGCTCGTCAGTGGGGTCGGCATGGGGCCGAATGGCCTCTCTCCACGCTGTAGGGATTCTATGATTCTACATCACAGTTGCAAATGTTTGCCTCTGTCTGTCCCTGATAACTTCACACAACAAGCTTAACCTGGTGGGCTGAGGGGAGGGGAGAGTGCGCATTCCAGTCTTGTTCCCTGACTCCACGTGAGACGGATCTGGAAAACTCAGGCCAACCCCTGGCAAAAATGGATCAGTCAGATCACGCGGCTTGGAATTTTACCTGCACGTGTCCCACATCTTCTGGTTAGGTTCGGGCAGCGCCGCAATCCGTAAACAGCTAAATCAACACGACAGATTGACAGGACAGACATTACCAAGCAATACCCTGGAATGTATGAGGAGCCCTTCAGCCTTTGCAGCTGTGAACAGCAGGGAGTGCACGGGCGATTGATGCAAAGTGTTTCCAATATGGTAGAGATGGTGATGAGTGTAGGAATGGGGGGGTGGGGGTGGGGCAGAGTCAATGCGTGATCAAACCATGCACTAAACACGCAGCGTTCACACAAAGCAGCTGTGTTCACAGGCTGTCTGAATCATGCGTCACAGTATAGCATGAAATGGTCTCCAACGTTCGAGTGGTTGCTAGACCTCAGTTCTTGTGCTTAGTTTTGCACACATCAGGGTGAGAAAGGTTAGTGCTGCAGAATAGAGGACTCTCCATTCAGCACAGGTTCAGGGTTAGATACAAAGCTGCCTCTACAGTTTTAAAACTGAACGTAAAGCTAAGTCTACACTGTCTGCATGAAACATTCCCAGGACAGGGACAGCACGGGGTTAGATACAGTGTAAAGCTTCCTCAACACTATCCCTATCAAATACTCCCAGGAAAGGGACAGCATTGGTCATATATACAATAAAGCTCCTGAAACTGTTGTAAACTGAAAGTAAAGCTCGCTCTATATTGTCCCGATCGAATACTCCTGGGACAGGGACAGAACAGGGTTAGATACAGAGTAAAACTTCCCCAACACTATTCCAATCATACACGCCCAGGACAGGGACAGCACTGGATTAGATGCAGAGTAAAGCTCCCTTAACACTATCCCCATCAAATACTCCCAGATTGGGACAGAACAGGGTTAGATACAGAGTAGAACTTCCCCTGCACTATTCCCATCAAATATTCCCAGGACAGTGACAGAACAGGGTTAGATACAGAGTAAAGCTTCCTCTACACTGTCCCCTTCAAATATTCCCAGGACAGTGACAGAACAGGGTTAGATACAGAGTAAAACTTCCCCAACACTATTCCAATCAAATACTCCCAGGACAGGGACAAGCATGGGTTAGCTATAGAGTAAAGTTTTCTCTACACAGTCCCCATTAAACACTTCCAGGACAGGGACAGCACAGAATTAGATATAGAATAAAGGGGCTACACTTTTAAACGGAAAGCAAATTGAAAGTAAAGCCTTCTCTATAGTTTAGATTATATATTGTCATCAACAAACACTCCCAGGACAAGGACAAGGACAGTACGAGATTGGATGCAGAGTAAAGTTTCCTCTACACTGTCGTCATTAAAAATCTGGTATGAGGTTACTGTCTTGTCGGAGTGCTGGAATTATATTGTATTCTATCCCCAACACTAACATGACACACCCTGAGAAACATAAAAGTCGCAAAAACAAAGTAATAAGGAGGACTGAGTGACAGTTCCTGAATTTCAATATCCGACTGAGGACATTTAACTGTTAGACACAGACTCAAAACGAAGTTTAACTCAGACCTCCACTCAACCCCAGACAGAAACGCTGACAAAGATCCTTTCAGTCTCAGGCAGACACAGTTTGAGGTTTGTTTTTCTACCTTGTAAGCCACTTTCGAAGGACATTTCTTCCCCAGACCCAGCGGTGGTGACATGAGGGTCAACATTTGATACATGTCAGTGTAATGGATTCGGCCGCTTTGAATGGAGGGAAGGATGTGATAAGCATGAACAGGAAACAGAACAGGAAAGAGTTAATCACATCTATCTCAATCAGCAGAACAATCCTTTGTCATTAAACCAGCGAGTCATACAACACAGGAGGAGGCCATTGTGTCTTTACTAGCATTTCCAAAGAGCTTTCCAACTTGCTCTTGCCCCTAGCCCCTGAATTTTCATTTTGTTTTCATTTTTCAAGAATATCCTTTTTTTCTCCCCAGAGTTACTATGAGTCTGCTTACATCACCTTTTCAGGCAGCAGATCGTAATGTCTCGTGATCTTGCCCTTAGCCGTTTGATAGATTTTGCCAATGATCCAAAGTTTTCATACCATTTTTCCTCTCTTTGCAAAGTTCAGCTGTTGCATAAATGCGGTGGCATAATGCGGTTGGATTTGGTGACTGCTGTGGGATGATGGGTTACCGGTTCAAATCCCACCATACCAGCAGTGCCCAGCACAGCAAGCGTGAATCAGGGGAGGGACAAAGGGAGGCAGAAGAAGACATGCACTCCATGCATCTGGATTATGCATTTCTCCTCCATAAAGAAACAGTTTCTCATCTTTCCTTTCCCTTCACACTGATCCGTACCGCCAACTTAATATCTTAATCCTAACCAAGTGGCAAATTGCCATCAGCTCCATCCGTTATTCAAGAATTTGAGAGCATTGCAGAGTGCGAGAGTCTGTGCGGGATCAATTCCCGACCTGCTAGACTTCTCATGGATGGGTCAGTCATGGGCTGCTCATTCAGAATTCTCCGCGGCAGGCATTTTGCACTGCCAGATGCCCAGGCTCAGAAGGGTGCTGCTGTCAGGGTAGGACATGACTGAGTGTGTATCAGTGTACGTGTGTGTGTGTGTGTGTGTGTGTGAATCTGTGTGTTTGTACATGCAAGTGTTTATGTGAGTGTGTCTGTCCCTCTGCGTATGTATCTGTGTGCATGTGTATCTGTGTGCATGTGTATCTGTGCGCACGTGTGTCTGTGTGCATGTGTACGTGATGCGTATATATCTATGCACATGTGAGTGTGTGTTGCAGGTGACAGTATATGCACTTGTGAGTGTGCATGTGTGTGCATGCAACAGAGTGTATATGCATGTGACAATGTGTGTGTGTCTGTGTGCATCTGCGCATGTAACAGTGTGTGTGCCTGTTTAATGCATGTGTGTGAGAATGTGTGTGTATCTGTGCATGTGTACATGTGAGGATGGGTGTGTTTGGCTGTGTGTATGTGCACACGAGTGTGTGCCTGGATACATGAGAGTCTGAGTGAGTGTGCACATGAGAGTGTCTCCAAATGTCATGAAAGTGAGAGTGTACATGTGTGCACACATGTCTGCATCTGTGTGGGTCTTTGGATGTGCACATGAAAGAGAATGTGTGTGAGAACGTGGCCCTGCAGGGGTGTGCCTGTATGTGGCTCATTCATTTTATCCCGACTTAGACACTAGAACTCTTCCAACACAGCCTGGCTGTCCTCCTGCATTCCACACTCTCTGACCCAGAGGTTGGGTCATACTCTGCTGCCTGCCTTCTGACTCACTCCAGCTTCTTGTTCACCCAGCAGTGCTCCAGGACCTGAACTGCCTATGGTCAAGCAGGACCTCAATTCTAAAGAAAAAAAATCACATTCTCATTTACTAATCCCTGCAGAGGCTTGTGTTCTGCAACTTGCTCCAGTCTCACAATTCCAAATGCAGTAGCACCTCGACTTACAAATGACCCCGTTCACGAACAAATCGGTTTGCGAACAGGATTACACATAAAATTTGGCTTCAACGTATGTATGAAATTCAAGGTACGAACGTCAAAAGCCCGTGTGCGACCATGTGATTTCATTGTCCTGCTTTGCTAAGCGCAAAAGCTCTCGGGCCCGGCGTGATCTCATTCAGTTCGTCTTTGGCGCGTGCGCTGTGAACATCGTTCGTTGCTCCGTCCAAGCATTCTTACGCTTTCCGAACAATGGGAAGAATTGATTCAGTTCGTGAACTTTTTGGATCGGGAACCGGGTCCCGGACGGATGAAGTTCGTAAGTCGGGGCGCTACTGTACCTCCACCACTGAAAGCTGTGTGGCCTGCAGTTGCTTATGCCCTAATCTCTGGTATTCCCTCAGGAATCTCTCTCTACCTTTGCCTTAAACCTTACCTCTTTAACAAAGCTTTCAGCCCTCATAACACTGAGTACGTGTTCAATTTCACAATGTATGGGACGTTTCATGAGAGGTGCTATATAATTCAAAGGAGTTGTGTGTTTTTGTGTAAGAGTGCTTGTGTCTTTGGGTGATATTTGGATGCATGAGTGTTACTGTGAAGATCAGAACTTAACAATGGGTATGGGCGGGGTGGGTGAGGGGGACAGTGGCTCAGTGGTTAGCACTGCTGCCTCACATTCCCAGGGACCCATGTACATGACATTCTCCCCCGAGTGCTCTGGTTTCCTCCCACAGGTGCAGGTCTGGTGAATTGGCCGTGCTAAATTGCCCATAATGCTAGGTGCCTGAGTCAGGGGTAAATATAGGGCAGGGGAATGGGTCTGGGTGGGTTACTCTTTGGAGGGTTGGCGTGGACTTGTTGGGCCGAAGGACCTGTTTCCACACTGTGGGGAATCTAATCTAATCCAATGAGTGTGACCTATCTTTTGATATGATTTTGCCTCAACATCCCATGTCCTTTGACTCCCCCAAAAAAATCAAACATCTGAAGATATTTGAGTCTGGGGTAGGTAGATATGGGACCCTCTGGGAGTAGAGAATTCCAAAGATACACAATTCTCCAAGTGAATAAATGTACCCTCATCTCAGTCCTACATGGCTTGATTGCTTTTCCTGGAAGTGCAGCCCCACAGATACTCGAGCGGGGGCAACACCCCACCAGATCTATCCCCTCAATCTCCTTAAGAACCCTCTATATTTCAGTAAGATTGCCTCTCATTCTTCTAAACTCCAGGGAGGATCGACCTAGTCTCTGGTCACTGGACAACCTGCTCATTCCAGGGATAATCTAGTGAGGTTATTGGTACATGTGAATGCGTGAGTGTGTATTTAGTCTCAGTGTGCTTCTCCTGGATTTACACAAGTGAGTGTGAGTGTGCGTGTGTGAGAGAGTTTGATGGTGAGACTGTGTATGTGTGTGTGTGTGACTGCGTGAGCAAAAGAGTGGCTGTGTGTGAGAGAATGTGTGTGCACATGAGAGTGAGAGTGAGAATGAGTGAGAGAGAGCACATGTGTGGATCTCTGTGTGAGAGACAGAGTATGATTGCGTGTGTGGATGTGAGACAATGTGTAACCGTGCAAGAGACTGTATGACTATGTAAGGGAGACTGTGTGAAGTAGTGTGTGACTGTGTGCATGTGGGAGAGTGCGTGTGATTGTGTGTGAGAGTATGGACTGTGTCTGTATATATATGTGTGTGTGTGTGTGTATGGACTGTGTGTCGTGTATGTGTGTGGATTGTGTGTGTACATGTGCGAGTGTATGTGTATGGACTGTGTGTCTGTGCGTGTGTACGGACTGTATGTTTGTGTGTGTGTATATGGACTGTATATGTGTATAGACTCTGTGTGCATGTGTGTGTGTATGGACTGTGTGTCTATATATGTGTGTGTATGTATGGACTATGTGTATGTGTGTGTAAATGTGCATGTGTATGGACTGCGTGTGTGTGGACTATGTGTTTGTGTGTGTGTATGCGGACTGTGTTTGTGTATGGACTCTCTGTGCATGTGTGTGAATGGACTGTGTGCCTGTATATTTGTGCGTATATGTGTGTGCGTGTGTGTGTGTATGGACTGTGTGTCTGTGGATTGTGTGTGTATATGTGCATGTGTATGTGTATGGACTGTGTGTCCGGATTGTGTGTGTGTATATGGACTATGTATGTGTATAGACTGCGTGTGTGTGTATAGACTCTGTGTGTATGGATTCTGTGCGTGTGTGTGTATGGACTGTGTGTGTGCGTATGGACTGTGGGTCTGTGTGTGTTTTTCTGTGTGTGTGTATGAACTGTATGCTGTATGTGTGTCTGTGTGAGTGTGTGTGTGAGAGAGTGTGTGTGTGTGCGCGCACGCTGCTTGGGCAATTAAAGCCGGGCACCCGTACCAAGATGAAAACCCACTCAACCAAGTCAGGAGCTGGGCGACCCCCAGGAGGTTTCAGGTGGCTTCTGCCTGTGGCTTGGTTCTGTGCAGAAAGCAGTGCATTGTAAAGAGAAAGTTGGTTGCTGTAGACCTGAGATACTGTCTCTTTAAAGGAAGCCTGTCATTCCTCAGTCAGAGAGGGGCAACCACTGGGTGCGGCTAAGTCAATATAAAGCAAACCTTGCAGGCCACCCTACAAGGGCACTTCCTCCCCAGTCCCAGGGGAGGCGCGATCATACACACTATTGTGTACATGTCCTTATAATGAATCCTTCCACTACAAAGAAAGCAGATTTGATTAGACAACAACAACAACACAGAACAGACAAGTTTCTATTGCTGAGTGAGGAGAGCTCATTGCCAGTTCTGTGGGTGGTGGCTTTGTGTTCCTCTTCAGCTCTGGGCGCCAACTGGCCCATTGACTGGCATCAGGCCCCTCCCGTCAAATGTGAATTAATCAAGAGGCAGTGTGTGTCTTCGGGGACACCAAAAGGTTAAAATCTCTGGGAAGTTCTTGCATGCTGTTTCACATTGCTTTCCCGAGATCCACAAACATTCACATTCTGACTGAGGTACTCTGAATTGTCTCATTTCTCCAATTCTCCAGAAAGTACATTTGGATTTACCATGTCCCACACTTAGAAATCTGCTCTCGCTCTCTCGAGGACGGCAGAGGACAACAATGAGAGATCGTAGGCACGGTGGCACAGTGGTTAGCACTGCTGCCTCACAGCGCCACAAGCCCGGGTTCAATTCCCGCCTCAGGCGACTGACTGTGTGGAGTTTGCATATTCTCCACGTGTCTGCGTGGGTTTCCTCCGGGTGCTCCGGTTTCCTCCCACAGTCCAAAAAGATGTACAGGTCAGGTGAATTGGCCATGCTAAATTGCCCGTAGTGTTAGGTAAGGGGTAAATGTAGGGGAATGGGTTGGTTGTACTTCGGCGGGTCAGTGTGGACTTGTTGGGCCGAAGGGCCTGTTTCCACACTGTGAGTAATCTAATCTAATTGTCATGCTGAAACAGGAGTTATCTGGAACCTGAATTCAAGGTTGATTATGTACTGTCTGAAAAGGTGGAGGTGACTGGCCACCAGGGCTGTGTGTCTGACTCTGTCTCACTCCTTACACACTGTGTAACCAGCTTCATTACAAATAAGTGTCTTCACTTCAGCTACAAAACTGATACAAACAGGTCAGGACCTCTGGTAGATCACTGATGTTTCGAAACTCGAAGATAGATCTCGAAAGGTTTATTCCCCACATTGATTCAATAAAATATCTAATAACTTCATATCACATGCAAGAGACACACCAGACACTGTTAAGATAACCCTCAGAAAGAAAAGGGATAGAGACACCAGTCAATGCAAAGAGGACTGAGAGATACTGTTAAGTGTACAGATATCTCCCTGAGAGAGAGGGGATTGAGAGATGCCAGTCAGGAAGTGAGGGGAAGTGGGAGAGGGAGAGAGAGAGAGAGAGAGAGAGAGAGAGAGAGAGAGAGAGAGAGACAGCATGTTTGAGAGAATGACAGAGATAGAGCACAAGAGGGCAAGTGTGTGTGAGAGACAGAGAGAGGGGGAACTGAGAGACACCAGTTGGTGTACAGAAATCTCCCTGAGAGAGACAGGAGACTGACACACCAATCAGTGCACAGGTATCTCCCTGAGAGAGACAGGAGACTGACACACCAATCAGTGCACAGGTATCTCCCTGAGAGATGAAGGGGGCTCAGAGATACCAGTCAGAGTATAGATATCTCCCTGATATAGGGAGAGGGGGCTGAGAGACACCAGTCTGAATACAGATATGTCCCTGAGTGCATGGTACTGAGCAATCCTAAGTAACATACAAATATCTCTCATCATCAATTATGAGAGTCACTTGCCTTTTTATGTACATTGTAAATTATTTGTGGTGTAAGTCACTCTCCCTCTGGTCTGTTTTAGGGATCTCTCGTCAGTGAATACAGATTGTGTTTCTTGCATCCCTCGCTGAGACAGCCCTTTCTCCTAGCTGCTGACTAGTATCTGACGTTGAATTGGTTCCCTGGACTGTTGCATTGCTCAGTGTTGGTGAAAGAAGAAGCAGGGAGCAGATTGGGAATGAGACACATACCAGGCAGCGCGATCATACTCAGCCCAGACTCGCACAAACTCATCCAGATGGTGTGGGCCCAGGATTGACGAATCTCTGGTCAGGTACTCAAAGTTATCCATGATGACGGCCACAAACAGGTTCAGCATCTGGAAAGCAAAGGCAAACCCACTTTTTAATCGAGATGCCCAGAAGTGGGGTCAAAGTGCAGCAGGACAGTGAGGTGTCCAGGCCTTGATTTTCTTGGCGAAAGGCCCCCACAGAGACTCCCCTAAGTGCTGACCCGAGCTCAGGGGCAGGGAGGCTTTGGGGACACCTTTGGGTCCAAGATTGGAGATGGTTGACATCCCTGATCACTGTGCTGCACTGGAACCAGAGCTTTGAGCTCTCGGGGAGGGTAGTGGGGGTGGGGAAGAGCGGGGGTCAGAAAGCCAACATCAGGTCTTGTGGGGGAACTGAGGGCTGGATGTCTGGGAAAATCCAAACGACGGGAAGTCTGTGATTTTTCCGTCAGCTTTCAATCTCCCTCAGCCAGCCCCAGCATGGCTTGCGGGAGCCCATTTGTACACAGCAAGATCCCAGAAAAGGCAACTTGGCGTCATCAGGGGTCAGTCATTTTTCACAACGTTTGTTGAGTGGTAAAGGCGGGGCAAGGCTTCAGGAAGTCCTGCCAGTTCTCGTGCCTCGGGATATTTTGCTTTTCTCCGGGATAAGCCAACTGGTGTCAGTCGAGTTAAAAAGACAGCATCACACATTCAGGAGTATCGGCTTCTGAGTGGCCTCGAATCTGCAGCTACATGGTCCGGGACAGCACTGTTACCCACCAGGACTGTCCTGGAAGGGGGGTTGGGGGGGGGGCGTGTTGCCTGGTTACAGAATGATTCTAACCGCATCTCCCTTCAGCAGGGTGTCAAAAATTCAACCTGATGCTCCACTTACGAGGAACGAGCACAGGAAAATGAAGGAGACGAAGTAGAAATAAGCAAAGTCGGTGCCACAGTGGTGATCCGAGGACTCCTCACATCTCTTCTCACTCAGGCAAGCCAGCATGATATCCTGCCATGACTCCCCCGTTGCACTCCTGCAATAAGAACACAGACTCCATCGGTCTGGGGCACACACGGGGCAACAGGAACACGCACCGGGCAATGGGAATGTGCACTGGGCAACGGGAACATGTGCTGGATAATGGGGACACAATGGGAAATGGGGACACATCGAGCAATAGGGACAAACACTGGACAATGAAGACGATGGAGCACTGGGGGGACAAAGCTAGATAGATGAATAAAAACAAATAGCAAACATTTCTGTAGTTATTTAAAAACAAAAAAGGCCAACAAAGTGATCAATGGACCTATACAGAAATTGGTCTGGGAATGAATAATGGTAAGTAAGAACAAGACAGTTGAATTGAATATATCAGTTGCAAAGGGGAACCAATGGATTTTCAGAAGGCATTTGATAAGGTGCCGTAGCAAAGGTTATGGTGCAAAAGCTCCTGGTATAGAGGGTTACATATTAGCGAGCTTTGAGAAGATTTGTAGCTCAGGTTGAGGTTCTGACTGGGAAGGTTCATTTCCAGATGTTTTGTCACCCTGCTGGGTGACATCTTCAGTGGGCCTCCAGGTGAAGCACTGTTGATGATTCCTGCTTTCTATTTATATGTTTGGATTGCTTTGGGTTGGTGATGTCATTTCCTGTGGGGACACCATTTCCTGCAGTGATGTCATATTGGCATGGATAGAAGACTGGCTCGCTAACAGAAAGCAGAGGGTAGATGTAAATGACATTTTTCAGTTTAGGAAGACATTATGAGTGCTGTAGTGCTGGAGCATCAATTTGATTTTACAATTAATGCAAATAACTTGGATGAATTTATCTTGCCAATATATTATCTTGGATGAATATAACTTGCCAAATTTGCGTTGTGAAAAGGACAAATGGAGGTTACAAAACGATATAGGTCACTGAACTGTCAAAGATGTGCCAAATGGAACGTAAGGTGGGAAAATGGGAAATTAGTAAGAACAAAGAAAGCATTATTTGGAGCGGCATGGTGGCACTTGGGGCGGCACGGTGGCACAGTGGTTAGCACTGCTGCCTCACAGCACCAGCGACCTGGGTTCAATTTCCGACTCAGGCGACTGACTGTGTGGAGTTTGCATGTTCTCCCCGTGTCTGCGTGGGTTTCCTCCGGGTGCTCCGGTTTCCTCCCACAGTCCAAAGATGTGCAGGTCAGGTGAATTGGCCAAGTTAAATTGCCCGTAATGCTAGGTAAGGGGTAAATGTAGGGGTATGGGTGGGTTGCGCTTCGGCAGGTCGGTGTGGACTTGTTGGGCCAAAGGGCCTGTTTCCATACTGTAAGTAATCTAATCTAATCTCAAAGGAAAGAGATTTAAGAGCTCTGTGATGCAAGGGGAGCTGCTCATCTTGGTGGTATGAATTGAAAATGTTAGTTTGCAGGTACAGCAAGTAATTAGGAAATCTCATAGAAAGTTATCATTTATTGTGAGAAGAATGTAATACAAAATTTGGGAGATTATACCTCAGTTATATAGCCACAGGGAGAACTCTGTACAGTACTGGTCTCCTTATTTCAAGAATAATATCAATGCATTGGAAGCAGTTAAGAGAAGGTTTACCGGACTATTGTCAGGAAAGGCAGCATCCAAGGAGCAGGAGAATCTTCAGAAAGGCTCATGCCCGAAATGTCGATTCTCCTGCTCCTTGGATGCTGCCTGACCTGCTGCGCTTTTCCAGCAACACATTTTCAGCCCTGATCTCCAGCATCTGCAGCCCTCACTTTTTCCTTTTGTCAGGAAAGGCAACATTTTACACTTTTCACTATCTTGATTTAGATTCGATTCCCTACAGTGTGGAAACAGGCCCTTTGGCCCAACAAGTCCACACCGACCCTCCGAAGAGTAACCCACCCAGACCAGACCTATGTTTACCCCTGTCTAAGGCACCCAACACTACGGGTAATTTAGCATGGCCAATTCACCGGACCTGCACATCTTTGGACTGTGGGAGGAAACCGGAGCACCCAGAGAAAACCCACGCAGACACGGGGAGAATGTGCAAACTCTGCACTCTCAGTCGCTCAACGCTGGGATCGAACCCGGGTCCCTGGTGCAGTGAGACAACAGTGCTAACTACTGAGCCAGTGTGCCGCCCCGAATTTACAGAGTTATAGAGTCACACGTCATGGAAACAGACTGTTTTGCCCAACTAGTCCATGCCAACCATGTTCCCTAACTAAACTTGTCCTGCCTGCTTGCATTTAGCCCATCTCCCTCCAAACTTTTCCTATTCATGTACTTATCCAAACATTTTTTTAAATGTTGTAACTGTACCTGCATCCACCACTTCATCTGAGAATTCATTCCACACACAAACTACTCTGTGTGCAATAAAGTTGTGTCTCATGTCCTTTTTATAACCTTCTCCACTCACTAGAAAAATATTACCCCCTAAGTTTGAACTCCCCAACCCTAGGGAGTCCCTCTGTCCCTATCTGTCCCTCATGATTTTATAAACCTCTAAAATGTCCCAACCTATTTTTATGAATCACATCCTCCATTCCCAGCAACAACCTGGTAAATCTTCTCGAGATCCTTTCCAATGTAATAATATCCTTCCTGTAGCAGGGTGATCAGAACTGCATACAGTACTCCAGAAGATGCCTCATCAATATTCTGTATATCCTCAACATGACTTCCAAATTTCTGTACTCAAAAGTCTGAGCAATGAAGGTCAGTGTTTTTAAGCACCCTGTCTACGTGTCATGCAGATTTCAAAGAATTATGTACGTGTTCACTGAGATGCAGCTTCATAGCACGGTTGATGGCACCTTCCATTGCTTTACTGATGACCAAGAGTAGATGTATGGGGCGGTAATTAGCTGGGTTATCTTGCTTTTGCGTACAGGACCGGGCAATGTCGGCTTCTTTTGAGGGAGCCATGTGGATTTTTTTTGACAATCAGCAATGGTCATTAGTCATGAGTCAGTTTTCACTGATGCTCAGTTCAGGTTCCACCAGGGCCACTCAGTTTCTGAGCACAGTTCCACATTTGCAGAAAAGACCAGATGTGAGGAGAGACTGGAATCAATGGGTATCAGAAGCAAACTTTGTGCTGGTTTGAGTCCTAACAGGTACATAGGAAGATGGTAGTGGTTGTTGGAGGTCAGTCATTTCAGTTCTTGACATCTATCGCGGAGTTCCTCAGCAATAGGATCCTAGGCCCAGCCTTCTTCCCTCCATCATAAGGTCAGAAATAGGGATGTTTGTCGACCATTGCACAATGAATAAAAACAATGAGCGAGTCTGGTTCTTGTACCAAGCTGTGTTAATATCAGTCAGAGTTGGAATCATCAGGAAAGTTATTGATTCTTTAACTTCAAAACCAACTTTAGAGCATTGAGAGTTTTAACAAGTCACTGTAGCGAGTCGGCAAATCACCAACCGTAAGGTGCACCCTCTTGCTAGGTAAGAAGCTCACAATAACTCACTCAAATGTAATGAAACTAAGATGTGGCGTGGTGGCTCAATGGTTAGCACTGCTGCCTTACCGCACCAGGGACCCGGGTTCGATTCCAGCCTTGGGTAACTGTCTGTGTGGAGTTTGTATATTCTCCGCGTGTCTGCTTGGGTTTCCTCCCATATTCCAAAGATGTGCAGGTTAGGTGAATTAGCCATGCTAAATTGTCCATAGTGTTAGGTGGGTTTGTCAAGGAGTAAATGCTGTTCACGAGTCTGGGTGGGTTACTCTGTGGAGGGTCAGTGTAGCCCGAAGTGCTTCTTTCCATGCTGTAGGGAATCTAATCGTAAAAGGAAGTGTGCAAAACACACTCAGAAAAGGCAGAGCTAAAATCTGACTTGTACTTAGCAGGTTGACAGCGGCAGTGGTGGAATGGTAATGCCCATCGATGAGAATCCAGACCCCTTGGAATGTTGGTTCAAATCCCACCACTGTAGTGAGTGAAATCAAAATTTCAAGGAATAAATTCAATGGGTTTCAGAGCAAGGCTGAAGGCATTGCTGTAAAAAAGTACCAGTTTGTGAATGTCCTTCAGATGCTGATATAAGAGTCCAGTCCCACAGTAATATAGTTTACTCTGAGATGGCCTTGCAAGTCAAGTTGTATCAAGCTATGGCTGAGTCATACAAGAAACCAAAAGGATCACCCAAACATTGGAAATCACCCTGTTACACCCTCCTTACTATCATCTGGGGACTAGTGCCGAAATTGGGAGAGTTGTCTCACAGACTACTCAAGCAACAGCCTGACAAAGTCATACTCACAGAATCATACCTTACACACAATGTCCCAGACACCACCATCATCATGCCCGGATATGTCCTGTCCCACCAGCGGTGATGGCTGAATGGTGTACAGGCAGGAGGGAGTTGCCCTGGGTCTACTCAACATTGACTCAGGACACCATGAAGTCTCATGGTTTCAGGTTAAACGTGGGCTGGGAAACCTCCTGCTGGTCACCACATACCATCCTCACTTGGCTGATGAATCAGTCTCTCCTCCGCGTTGAACAGCACTGGGAGGAAGCTCTGAGAGTGGTGAGGGCTCTGGGTGGGGTGTTTCAGTGTTCACCACCAAGAGTGGCTCGGCAGCAGCATTACTGATCGAGCCAGTCGGGTCCTAATGGACGTAGCTGCTCGACTGGATCTGCGACAGGTGGTGAGGGAACCATACCCGACCCCATCCTTACCAAATCGGCCAGCTGCAGACCCATCTGTCCGTGACACTGCTTCTTCATCGAGAGTGCCATCACAGAGGAGATTATCCATTGTGCTGTGTGGCACTATCACTGGGCTAACCGGGACAGACTTCAGGCAGATCTAGCAGCTCAAGACTGGGCATTAATGAGGTGCCGTGGATTATCAACAGCGGCAGACCTGTACCCCAGCACAACCTGCAACCTCAGGTAAATCCCCCCTCTCAACCATGATCATCAAGACAGAGGTGAAACCCTGGTCCAATGGAGAGGGCAGAAGGGTGCACCAGGAGCAGCATTAGGTATACCTGAAAATGAGCCATGAACCTGGTGAAGCTACCAAGCAGCAGAAGCAGCAAGTGATAGACACAGCTATACAATCTCACAACCAACAGATCAGATCTAAGCTCTGCAGTCCTGCCACGTCCAGTTATGAATGGTAGTGGACAATTAAATAACTCACTAGATGAGGAGACTCCACAAATATCCCCATCCTCAATGATAGAAGAGCCCAGCATGACAGACACTAGTCTTCAGCCAATGTGATTCACTCCACGTGATATCAAAAACAAAATGGCTGTAGGCATTGTATACTGCAAAGGCTTTGGGCAATGCTGGTAATAGTACTGAAGACTTCAGAACTTGAGGTGCTTCAGAATCTGCTGCTCCTCCAACCAAGCTCTTCCAGCACGGCTCAACATTGGCGTCTCGCCAACAATGTGGAAAATTGCCCAGTCCTGTACACAAACGCAGGATCAATCCAACCCAGCCAATTACCGCCCCATATGTCTCCACTTAATCATCAGTAAAGAGATGGAAGGTGTCATCAACAGTGCTCCGAAGCTGCATCTGAGTACGTTTTCACTGATGCTCAGTTCAGGTTCCACTCAGTTCCTGAGCATAGTTCTAAATATGGACAAGCGACCAGATGTGAGGAGAGACTGGAATCGATGGGTATCAGGAGCAAACTCTTTGCTGGTTGGAGTTATATATAGGTATATAGGAAGATGGTAGTGGTTGTTGTAGGTCAGTCATTTCAGCTCCCCACATCACTGTGGGAGTTCCTCAGGAATAGTATCTTAGACCCAGCCATCTTCCCTCCGTCGTAAGGTCAGAAATGGGGTGGTTTGCCGAAGATTGCACTATGTTCGGCACCATTCACAATTCAGATACTGACGTAGTCCATGTTCGAATGCAACAAGATCTGGACAATATCTAGGTTTGGGCTGATAACTGACAAACAACACTTGCACTGTACAAATAGCAGACAATTATAATTTCCAATGAGAGACAATCGAACCGCCTCTTGATGCTGGTGGGCTTTAGACTGACCAGAAACAAAAATGGACTCTCCATATAAATTTAAAAAGCAGGCCAGAAGCTAGAAAGTCTAGTGAGTAACTCAGTTCCTGACTCCCCAAAGCCTGTCCACAAGGCACAAGTTAGGAGTACGTAGGAATACGCCAGTGGGCTGAGAAGTGGTAGATGGAGTTTAATTCAGATAAATGAGGGGCGCTGCATTTTGGGAAAGCAAATCTTAGCAGCACTTATACACCTAATGGTAAGGTCCTAGGAAGTGTTGCTGAACAAAGAGACCTTGGAATGCAGGTTCATAGCTCCTTGAAAGTGGAGTTGCAGGAAGATAGGATAGTGAAGAAGGCCCGTTTGGTATGGTTTCCTTCATTGGTCAGAGTATTGAGTACAGGAGTTGGGAGGTCATGTTGCAGCTGTACAGGACATTGGTTAGGCCACTGTTGGAATATCGCTTGCAATTCTGGTCTCCTTCCTATCAGAAAGATGTTGTAAAATTTGAAAGGGTTCAGAAAAGATTTATGAGGATGTTGCCAGATTGGAGGATCTGAGCTATAGGGAGAAGCTGAACAGGCTGGGGCTGTTTTCCCTGGAGCGTCAGAGGCTGAGGGGTGACCTTATAGAGGTTTACAAAATTATGAGGGGCATGGATAGGGTAAATAGGCAAAGTCTTTTTCCTGGGGTCGGGGAGTCCAGAACTAGAGGGCATAGGTTTAGGGTGAGAGGGGAAAGGTATAAAAGAGACCTAAGGGGCAACTTTTTCATCCAGAGGGTGGTACGTGTTTAGAATGAGCAGCCAGAGGATGTGGTGGAGGCTGGTACAATTGCAACATTGAAGAGGCATTTGGATGGGTATATGAATAGGAAGGGTTTGGAGGGATATGGGCCAAGTGCTGGCAGGTGGGACTGGATTGGGTTGGGATATCTGGTCAGCATGGACGGGTTGGACTGAAGGGTCTGTTTCCATGCTGTACATCTTTCTGACTCTATAATTGTCTGGATGGGTGTAGCTCCAACAACACTCAAGAACCTTGGCACCATCTACGACAAGCAGCCGTTTGATTGGCATCACAGCCACCACATTCAACCTTCACTCACATCATCTCAGTGGCAGTAACTTATGCCATTTGCAGGATACACTGCAGCAATTCACTAAGGTTCCTTCCAAACCACGGTGGCACAGTGGTTAGCACTGCTGCCTCACAGCGCCAGAGATCTTGGTTCAACTCCCACCTCAGGCAACTGTCTGTGTGGAGTTTGCACATTCTCCCAGTGTCTGCGTGGGTTTCCTCTGGGTGCTCCGGTTTCCTCCCACAGTCCAAAAATGTGCAGGTTAGGTGAATTGGCCATGCTAAATTGCCCGTAGTGTTAGGAGTAAATGTAGGGGAATGGGTCTGGGTGGGTTGCGCTTTCGGCGGGTCGGTGTGGACTTGTTGGGCTGAAGGGCCTGTTTCCACATTGTAAGCAATCTAATCTAATCAAACCCATAACCACTTCTACTTAGAATGACAAACACATGGGAATGCCACCCTCTGCAAGATTCCCTCCAAGCCACTCACCGCCCTGACTTGGAAATAAACCACCATTTCTTCATCTTTGGTGGCTCAAAATCCTGGAATTCCCCTCCCTCAGGGCTTTATGGACCTATCGAGAGCACATGGACCGCAGCATTTCAGGAAGGCAGATGACCACCTACTGCACCAGGGCAACTAGGGACAGGCAATAAATGCTGAACCAGCTAGTGATGCCCAGCCCAGGGAGAAGGCTGGACAGATTATGGAAATCTAAAGCAAGGTTTTTGAGCTCAAACTGAACTCTCTTCACAGACGCATTCTTTCCGCGTTTTAGCTTCAATCACGAAGAATGGTTTTGCAGGAAATGAGGAACAAGGAATAACACCGACCTTGGTGTGTGTGAATAGATATACCTTTGCTCATTAGCTTCAGTTCAGTCTCATTCATTCCCATTCATTCCTGGAAGGCATTAGTGTTGGAAAGCTCACTGAGCCCAGCAGAACGGTTTTCTGTACAGGTCAGAGGGCAGTTAAGGTTCAACCACATTGATACACATAGGAGGCACATAGGAGAGTGGACTGGGCAGCTTTCCTTCCTAATGAGCTACTGTTTCACTACAATCTGACAACACAAGCAGCTCTTTCTGTTCAGACCCGTTCAATTCTAAAATAAATGCATTAAAGAGACTTGTGTTTACGTCCTGCTTTTTATCACCAGTGCCATTATACTTTCTCGCCAATTAAATAGTTTAATATCTAATCGGTGAGAAATTCTAATAACACTGGTGATAAAAAGAAGGATGTAAACATAATTCTTTTCAAGTATTTGAATGCTTCTAAAACGCCGCAGCCACGTTCTGACAGCAAACTGCCACAAACAATAGGTGCTGATAATCAGATTTGTGATGTTGGCTGAGGCACAGAGTTGAAAATGTGTTGCTGGAAAAGCGCAGCAGGTCAGGCAGCATCCAAGGACTTGCTGCGCTTTTCCAGCAACACATTTTCAGCTCTGATCTCCAGCATCTGCAGACCTCACTTTCTCCATGAGGCACAGAGTTGGTCAGGAAGCCTGGGGATAACCCTCCTGCGCTTCTTCAGACATTGACCATGGGATTGCCCTTACAGCCACTGGAGGGGGGGGGGGGGGCAGGTGGATGCTCCATCGGATGCCGCACCCACACGTTGGCGTCTTTGACCCTGCTGCAGTCCCTCAGCACTGCCCAGGGCGGGATGTTTGCCGGGTGCTCACTTTGAAGAGTGGGACGCGAACCCAGAGACCTTGGGAGTTAGAGGCAAGAGGTGGGGCTGGGTAAAGGAAGTCGAGAGGCTTTTGTGGAAAGAAATTCTGCCTTATGACAGCCCGCCGTTCATAAAAGCTATCCACAACAGGATCCTCAAAGGGCTGGAGCAGTACCGCCAAGGCTACCTGTACAAGATCCTGACAATCTGCTGGGAAAAGCTATGTACCACCACTAACATCCTTGCCCAGGTCAACATCCCCAGCATTGAGGCAATGACCATTCCTGATTGACTACGATGGGCTGAACACGTCGTCTGCATGACTGACACAAGCCTCCCCAAGCAGGTGCTCTACTCCCAGCTTCAATATGGCAGGCAAGCCCCAGGTGGACAGAGGAAGTGGTTCAGGGATACCCTCAAGGGAGAGACCCTCATCTCATTTATATCTCCACTCTGCAGGCACCCTGCCTCTATTCCTGATGAAGGGCTTTTGCCCAAAACATGGATTTTCCTGCTCCTCGGATGCTGCCTGACCTGCTGTGCTTTTCCAGCACTACTCTAATCTAGACTCTGGTTTCTAGCATCTGCAGTCCTTGTTTTTACCTAGAGAGAAAGAGAGAGAGAGAGAGAGAGAGAAAGAGAGAAAGAAATAATGTGTGTGTGTGTGTGTGTGTTGTGTGTGTGTGCGTGTGTGTGTGTGTGTTGTGTGTGTGTGTGTGTGTGTGTGTGTGTAAGTAAATATTTGGAGTTCTGAAGGGTGTGTAGCTCAAGTCATGTATTGGTAGTTAAGATACTGTTTTTATTTTCTCTCTGCTCTTGTTAAAGTTAAGTGTGTTTCCGTAACTGGAGTTATTTTCTGATCCAGGTGAAACCTGGTGTGAATTGGTTTTGGCCTGATCGTCAAACAGTCAGGAAAACGGCGATTCTGAAGGATTAACGGGACAGCTTGGGAACAGTGTGGCTCCATTACTGACGCACTCCCCAACTTGTTTGAAACACACCACTGAACCATGACTGACACAGCTAACAGAAAGATTTGGTTTTCTTCGAACGCGACTCATTTTTTTAACGATAAGTGTGTGACATGTCCGAGGTCAGCATGGAATGCACTGCCTGGAAGGAGGCAGCTTCAATTGAGGCATTCAAGATGGTGGATATAGGTTTGCTCACTGAGCTGGAAGGTTCATTTCCAGACGCTTCGTTACCCTACTGGGTAACGTCTTCAGTGGGCCTCAGGCGAAGCAATGCTGAAAATTCCAGCTTTCTATTTGTATGTTTGGGTTGGTGATGTCATTTTCTGTGGGGATGTCATTTCCGGTGGTGAAGTCACTTCCGGTTCCTTTTCTCAGGGGGTGGTAGCTGGGGTCTACCCCGATGTGTTTGTTGTTAGAGTTCCGGTTGGAATGCCAAGCTTCGAGGAATTCAGGGAATTCTAGGAAATCAACTTTCTGGCTCAGTGAGCAAATCTACATCCAAAACCTTAACCTGAGCTACAAATCTTCCCAGAATTCAAGAGGGTGGTTGAATGGTGTGACAGTAATGTGCCTTTAGCTCTTTGCTGTTTTTATTGGAGAGAAGTGTCACAGTGGTGCTGGTACATCGGCTGGCAAACCAGTGGGTAAACAGCTTTGAGCTTCCTGAGTTTTCCTTTAAATTCGACAGAAGAAGTATCAGTGGGTGGAGTCAGGCCCACACAGACCCAGGTTTTAGTTTTGTTTTCAGTGTTTGGAACTTGAAGCTGACAGATAAGGCTCTCTCTCTGCTGCAGCAGAAAGCTGGCATTGTCTCTTTGCTGCTAAATTGATTCATTTGGCATCTATTTCTCTTGGACTGGTGATAGCACGTAAGGAAAAAATTCTTTTTTTGCTGAATTTGCCTTTGCCAAGGGTGTGTTAACGGGATACGATTATATTGGGATAGTTGAAAATAAGTAGTTACATAACGTAAAGCCCTCGATAAGGTTCCCCACGAGAGGCTCATTCAGAAAGTTAGGGGTCATGGGAAACTTGGCTGTCTGGATACAGAATTGGCTGGCCGAAAGAAGACAGCGAGTGGTAGTGATAGGAAAATATTCCGCCTGGAGGTTGGTGAGCAGTGGTGTCCCACGGGGATCTGTTCTTGAGCCTCTGCTCTTTGTGGTTTTTATAAGTGACTTAGATGAAGTGGAAACATGCGTTAATAAGGTTGCTGATGACACAAAGGTCGGTGGTGTCAACGATAGTGTCAAGGGCTATTGGTAGGCTACAACAAGACACTGACTGGATGCAAAGCTGGGCTGAGAGGTAGCAGATGGACCTGGATAAATGTGAAGTGACTAATTTGGAAGATCAAATGTGAATGCTGAATACAGGGCTAAAGACAGGATTCTTGGCAGTGTGGTGGATCAGTGGGATCTTGGGGTCCACATATATATAGAACCCTCAAAGTTTCCACCCAAGTTGAGAGGTTTGTAAGAAGGTGCATGGTGTTTTGGCTTTCATTAACAGGGGAATTGAGTTTAAGAGTTGTGAGGTTATGCTGCAGCTCTATGGAGCCCTGGTTAGACCACACTTGGAATACTATGTTCAGTTCTTGTCGCCTCATTATAGGAAGGATGTAGATGTTTTAGAGGGGAGGCAGAGGAGATTTACCAGGATGCTGCCTGGACTAGAGGGCATGTCTTATGAAGAGAGGTTGAGTGAGCTGGGGCTTTTCACACTGGAGAGAAGGAAGAGAGGGGACTTGACAGAGATGTGCAAGGTACTGAGAGGCATAGACAGAGTAGATAGCCAGAGATTTTCCCCCAGGGCAGAAACGGCTGTCACGAGGGGTCATAAGTTTAAGGTGATTGGAGGAAGGTATAGGGGTGATGTCAGAGGTAGGTTCTTTAGGCAGAGAGTGGTGGGTGTGTGGAATATACTGTCAACGGTGGTGGTAGAGTAATTTAATCGATTGATGGACAAGCACTTGGGTCGCAGTAAATTGAGGGGTGTATAGGTTTGGTTGATTTTAGATTAAGAGACTGCTCAGCACAATATCCTGGGTTGCAGGACCTGTACTGTGCTGTATTGTTCTATGTTCTATATCAATAGAATTAAAGTTGTGTCAATTCTCATTTTCTTGTCTGCATTTTAACAGTGTTGTAAGAATAAAGCCCAGTGGTGGACCAATTGAATCACATCTGGAACACAGTGCCTTAAGCTTGCCTTGAAATAAAATAGTTGGAGTTGAGGATATCTCATTGATGTGTTGTAAGAGGTTATGAATTTTGTTTAGTTAGCACAAAATGGAAGGCAGGGAGAGACATGGAAATTGGCAGCAAGTAACAGCAGCAATGCTGGCAGGATGGGCTGAAGGGCTTGCAGAATAAGACTATGATTCTGTAACGGATGGATTGTTTGGTTTCGTGGATAAATCTTTGAGACAGACTCTTTGTTTAGGGGCAACCCATTGCAGAGATGACATGATGAGCGGAACTTGTTGAAAAAACGTCGCCGCCGATTTCAAAGCATCCAACCGCACGAGACAACTTTCCCTGACAACTGAAGGGCAACGCACCTGAACAGGAGCATCAAAGCATTGAAGAAATTGTGGAAGTTGTTGTGTCGGTTGATGGGGGTGCTGTCATCCAGGCCGATGTTTCCGAAGAGCTGTGGGAAGTCCAGGAAGAGATTGAGGCAGCATGCAGAACACTGGCTAAGTGTAACTCTCACTGTCTGATTCACATGCTAACCCTTTCACTGTACTCAAGGCTCATACCTGCATCCCAATGATGGCGTAGATGAAGAACAACATGGCGATCAGCAGGCAGACGTATGGGAGGGCCTGGGGAAGATAACGGAGAATCAACATGAACATTACAGCGAGCTCGACACTCCGCACGAGAGCACGGATACACCGCCCACCGCAGCACGGATACACCGCCCACCACAGCACGGATACACCGCCCACCGCAGCACGGATACACCGCCCACCGCAGCACGGACACACTGCCCACCGCAGCACGGACACACTGCCCACCGCAGCACGGATACACCGCCCACCACAGCACGGACACACTGCCCACCGCAGCACGGATACACCGCCCACCGCAGCACGGACACACTGCCCACCGCAGCACGGATACACCGCCCACCGCAGCACGGACACACTGCCCACCGCAGCACGGATACACCGCCCACCGCAGCACGGACACACTGCCCACCGCAGCACGGATACACCGCCCACCGCAGCACGGACACACTGCCCACCGCAGCACGGATACACTGCCCACCGCAGCACGGATACACCGCCCACCGCAGCACGGACACACTGCCCACCGCAGCACGGATACACCGCCCACCACAGCACGGATACACCGCCCACCGCAGCACGGATACACCGCCCACCACAGCACGGATACACCGCCCACCACAGCACGGATACACCGCCCACCACAGCACGGACACACTGCCCACCGCAGCACGGATACACCGCCCACCGCAGCACGGACACACTGCCCACCGCAGCACGGATACACCGCCCACCGCAGCACGGATACACCGCCCACCGCAGCACGGACACACTGCCCACCGCAGCACGGATACACCACCCACCGCAGCACGGATACACCGCCCACCGCAGCACGGATACACCGCCCACCGCAGCACGGACACACTGCCCACCGCAGCACGGATACACCACCCACCGCAGCACGGATACACCGCCCACCGCAGCACGGACACACTGCCCACCGCAGCACGGATACACCACCCACCACAGCACGGATACACCGCCCACCGCAGCACGGATACACCGCCCACCGCAGCACGGATACACCGCCCACCGCAGCACGGACACACTGCCCACCACAGCACGGATACACCACCCACCGCAGCACGGATACACCGCCCACCGCAGCACGGACACACTGCCCACCGCAGCACGGATACACCACCCACCACAGCACGGATACACCGCCCACCGCAGCACGGATACACCGCCCACCGCAGCACGGATACACCGCCCACCGCAGCACGGACACACTGCCCACCGCAGCACGGATACACCGCCCACCACAGCACGGATACACCACCCACCGCAGCACGGATACACCGCCCACCACAGCACGGACACACTGCCCACCGCAGTACGGATACACAGCCCACCGCAGCACGGACACACTGCCCACCGCAGTACGGATACACCGCCCACCGCAGCACTGATACACAGCCCACCGCAGCACGGACACATTGCCCACCGCAGCACTGATACACAGCCCACCGCAGCACGGACACATTGCCCACCGCAGCACTGATACACAGCCCACCGCAGCACGGACACATTGCCCACCGCAGCACGGATACACCGCCCACCACAGCACGGACACACTGCCCACCGCAGCACGGACACACTGCCCACCGCAGCACGGACACACTGCCCACCGCAGCACGGACACATTGCCCACCGCAGCACTGATACACCGCCCACCGCAGCACTGATACACCGCCCACCGCAGCACGGATACACCGCCCACCGCAGCACAGATACACCGCCCACCGCAGCACGGACACACTGCCCACCGCAGCACGGACACACTGCCCACCGCAGCACGGATACACCGCCCACCGCAGCACGGATACACCGCCCACCGCAGCACAGATACACCGCCCACCGCAGCACTGAAACACAGCCCACCGCAGCACGGACACACTGCCCACCGCAGCACGGATACACCGCCCACCGCAGCACGGATACACCGCCCACCGCAGCACGGATACACCGCCCACCGCAGCACGGATACACCGCCCACCGCAGCACGGACACACCGCCCACCGCAGCACGGATACACCGCCCACCACAGCACGGATACACCGCCCACCGCAGCACGGATACACCACCCACCGCAGCACGGATACACCGCCCACCGCAGCACGGATACACCGCCCACCGCAGCACGGACACACTGCCCACCGCAGCACGGATACACCACCCACCACAGCACGGATACACCGCCCACCGCAGCACGGATACACTGCCCACCGCAGCACGGACACACTGCCCACCGCAGCACGGACACACTGCCCACCGCAGCACGGACACACTGCCCACCGCAGCACGGACACACTGCCCACCGCAGCACGGACACACCGCCCACCGCAGCACGGATACACTGCCCACCGCAGCACGGACACACTGCCCACCACAGCACGGATACACCGCCCACCACAGCACGGATACACCGCCCACCGCAGCACGGATACACCGTCCACCGCAGCACGGATACACCGCCCACCGCAGCACGGACACACTGCCCACCGCAGCACGGATACACCGCCCACCACAGCACGGATACACCGCCCACCGCAGCACGGACACACTGCCCACCGCAGCACGGATACACCGCCCACCGCAGCACGGACACACTGCCCACCGCAGCACTGATACACCGCCCACCGCAGCACGGATACACCGCCCACCGCAGCACGGATACACCACCCACCGCAGCACGGATACACCGCCCACCGCAGCACGGATACACCACCCACCGCAGCACGGATACACCACCCACCGCAGCACGGATACACCGCCCACCGCAGCACGGACACACTGCCCACCGCAGCACTGATACACCGCCCACCGCAGCACGGACACACTGCCCACCGCAGCACGGATACACCGCCCACCGCAGCACGGATACACCACCCACCGCAGCACGGATACACCACCCACCGCAGCACGGATACACCGCCCACCGCAGCACGGACACACTGCCCACCGCAGCACGGATACACCACCCACCGCAGCACGGATACACCGCCCACCGCAGCACGGACACACTGCCCACCGCAGCACGGATACACCACCCACCGCAGCACGGATACACCGCCCACCACAGCACGGATACACCGCCCACCGCAGCACGGATACACCGCCCACCACAGCACGGACACACTGCCCACCGCAGTACGGATACACCGCCCACCGCAGCACTGATACACAGCCCACCGCAGCACGGACACATTGCCCACCGCAGCACTGATACACCGCCCACCACAGCACGGACACACTGCCCACCGCAGCACGGACACACTGCCCACCGCAGCACGGACACACTGCCCACCGCAGCACGGACACACTGCCCACCGCAGCACGGACACATTGCCCACCGCAGCACTGATACACCGCCCACCGCAGCACGGACACACTGCCCACCGCAGCACGGACACACTGCCCACCGCAGCACGGATACACCGCCCACCGCAGCACAGATACACCGCCCACCGCAGCACTGAAACACAGCCCACCGCAGCACGGACACACTGCCCACCGCAGCACGGATACACCGCCCACCGCAGCACGGATACACTGCCCACCGCAGCACGGATACACTGCCCACCGCAGCACGGATACACCGCCCACCGCAGCACGGACACACCGCCCACCGCAGCACGGACACACTGCCCACCGCAGCACGGACACACTGCCCACTGCAGCACGGATACACCACCCACCGCAGCACGGATACACCACCCACCGCAGCACGGACACATTGCCCACCGCAGCACTGATACACCGCCCACCGCAGCACGGATACACCGCCCACCGCAGCACGGACACACCGCCCACCGCAGCACGGATACACCGCCCACCGCAGCACGGATACACCGCCCACCGCAGCACGGACACACCGTCCACCGCAGCACGGATACACCGCCCACCGCAGCACGGACACACCGCCCACCGCAGCACGGATACACCGCCCACCGCAGCACGGACACACCGTCCACCGCAGCACTGATACACCGCCCACCGCAGCACGGACACACCGTCCACCGCAGCACGGACACACCGCCCACCGCAGCACGGATACACCGCCCACCGCAGCACGGACACACCGCCCACCGCAGCACGGATACACCGCCCACCGCAGCACGGACACACCGCCCACCGCAGCACGGACACACCGTCCACCGCAGCACTGATACACCGCCCACCGCAGCACGGACACACCGTCCACCGCAGCACTGAAACACCGCCCACCGCAGCACGGACACACCGCCCACCGCAGCACGGACACACCGTCCACCGCAGCACTGAAACACCGCCCACCGCAGCACGGACACATTGCCCACCGCAGCACTGATACACAGCCCACCGCAGCACGGACACACCGTCCACCGCAGCACGGATACACTGCCCACCGCAGCACTGAAACACCGCCCACCGCAGCACGGACACATTGCCCACCGCAGCACTGATACACAGCCCACCGCAGCACGGACACACCGCCCACCGCAGCACTGAAACACCGCCCACCGCAGCACGGACACATTGCCCACCGCAGCACTGATACACAGCCCACCGCAGCACGGACACACCGTCCACCGCAGCACTGAAACACCGCCCACCGCAGCACGGACACACCGCCCACCGCAGCACGGACACACCGTCCACCGCAGCACTGAAACACCGCCCACCGCAGCACGGACACACTGCCCACCGCAGCACGGATACACAGCCCACCGCAGCACGGATACACCGCCCACCGCAGCACGGATACACCGCCCACCGCAGCACGGATACACCGCCCACCGCAGCACGGACACACCGTCCACCGCAGCACTGAAACACCGCCCACCGCAGCACGGACACACTGCCCACCGCAGCACGGATACACAGCCCACCGCAGCACGGATACACCGCCCACCGCAGCACGGATACACCGCCCACCGCAGCACGGATACACCGCCCACCGCAGCACGGACACACCGCCCACCGCAGCACTGATACACCGCCCACCGCAGCACGGACACACCGCCCACCGATGCACGGAAACACCGCCCACCGCAGCACGGACACACCACCACCAGAGTACTGCTCTCGGGGCAGGGTATGTAATGAGACCCAGGCAGTGGTGCCCTCGCCTGACCGTGATCCCGGTTTTTGTGCCATTTTACCTTGAAGGATTGCACAAAGGTCCAGAGGAGGATGCGGATGGTGTAACCCTGGCGCAGCAGCTTGATCAATCGAGCCGCACGGAACAGCTTCAGGAAGCTCAGGTTCACAAACTTTAGCTGCACACAGAGATGGGAATGGTCGATGAGAGGCTGGCCTTCCACCATCTGACCCACTGCACCGTCAGTGCCCCAATGGCCCCCCTGTGCCCCAATGGCCCCTCAGTGCCCCAATGGCCCCCCTGTGCCCCAATGGCCCCTCAGTGCCCCAATGGCCCCTCAGTGCCCCAATGGCCCCCCTGTGCCCCAATGGCCCCTCAGTGCCCCAATGGCCCCTCAGTGCCCCAATGGCCCCCCTGTGCCCCAATGGCCCCTCAGTGCCCCAATGGCCCCCCTGTGCCCCAATGGCCCCCCTGTGCCCCAATGGCCCCTCAGTGCCCCAATGGCCCCCCTGTGCCCCAATGGCCCCTCAGTGCCCCAATGGCCCCCCTGTGCCCCAATGGCCCCCCTGTGCCCCAATGGCCCCTCAGTGCCCCAATGGCCCCCCTGTGCCCCAATGGCCCCTCAGTGCCCCAATGGCCCCCCTGTGCCCCAATGGCCCCCCTGTGCCCCAATGGCCCCTCAGTGCCCCAATGGCCCCCCTGTGCCCCAATGGCCCCTCAGTGCCCCAATGGCCCCCCTGTGCCCCAATGGCCCCTCAGTGCCCCAATGGCCCCCCTGTGCCCCAATGGCCCCTCAGTGCCCCAATGGCCCCCCTGTGCCCCAATGGCCCCCCTGTGCCCCAATGGCCCTTCAGCCATGTTTCCACTCTCTCAGTGCCTTCCATCCTTTCACACACACTTTACCAGATTGCGGTTTCTCCTCCCTCGCTTTCTCCCCCTCGATTTGCACTGATTCCTCTCACTGTTTTTCTCTATTTCTTGCCTTTCCTCTCTTTTCCCATCCTCCTCTCCCTTTCCCCTCCCTCTCCATTAATTTGTTCTCTCTCTCATCCCTGTTTCTCTCTCCCCCCACCCCCCCATGCTCTCTCACCTCTCTCCCCCAAATTCTCCCTCCTCCCTCCCCTCTTATACACCCCGATTCCCTCCCCCTCTCTCTCCCCCATCCCTTCTCTCTGCCTCCTCTACTTCTTTCTCTAACCCTTCCCTCTCTCCCACTCCCCATGCTCACTCTCCCCCTCCAATCTCTCTCCAATCCCCTCTCCCTTCACTCCCCTCTCTCACTCGCCCCCACCCCGTCTCCCCAATCCCCTCTCTCACTCTCCCCGCTCACTCTCCCCACTCCCTTCTCTCACTCTCCCTCTCCTCCCTCTCACTCCCTCCACTCCCCTCTCTCACTCTCTCCACTCCCCACACTCCCCACTCTCACTCTCTCCACTCCCCACACTCCCCACTCTCACTCTCTCCACTCCCCTCTCTCACTCTCTCCACTCCCCACACTCCCCACTCTCACTCTCTCCACTCCCCTCTCTCACTCTCTCCACTCCCCACACTCCCCACTCTCACTCTCTCCACTCCCCTCTCTCACTCTCTCCACTCCCCACACTCCCCACTCTCACTCTCTCCACTCCCCTCTCTCACTCTCTTCACTCCCCACACTCCCCTCTCTCACTCTCTCCACTCCCCTCTCTCACTCTCTCCACTCCCCACACTCCCCACTCTCACTCCCTCCACTCCCCTCTCTCACTCTCTCCACTCCCCACTCTCACTCCCTCCACTCCCCACTCTCACTCTCTCCACTCCCCACTCTCACTCCCTCCACTCCCTTCTCTCACTCTCCCTCTCCTCCCTCTCACTCCCTCCACTCCCCTCTCTCACTCTCTCCACTCCCCACACTCCCCACTCTCACTCCCTCCACTCCCCTCTCTCACTCTCTCCACTCCCCACTCTCACTCCCTCCACTCCCTTCTCTCACTCTCCCTCTCCTCCCTCTCACTCCCTCCACTCCCCTCTCTCACTCTCTCCACTCCCCACTCTCACTCCCTCCACTCCCCTCTCTCACTCTCTCCACTCCCCACTCTCACTCCCTCCACTCCCCTCTCTCACTCTCTCCACTCCCCACTCTCACTCCCTCCACTCCCCTCTCTCACTCCCTCCACTCCCTTCTCTCACTGGGATGGGATGGGGTGGGGTGAGGTGGGATGGGGTGGGATGGGGCGAGGTGGGGCGAGGTGGGGTGGGGTGAGATGGGGCAGGGTGGGGCAAGGTGGGATGGGGCGAGGTGGGGTGGGGCAGGGTGGGATGAGGTGGAGCAGGGTGAGGTGGGTGAGGTGGGGCAGGGTGGGGTGAGGTGGGATGGGGTGGGATGGGGTGGGGTGGGGTGGGATGGACTGAACCTACTTTGCACTCGTTAACGATGATCTCACTGATGCTGCCCACCACTGTCACAAAGTCAAATACGTTCCAGGAATCTCGGAAATAATTCTGGGAAAGGAAATGAACACAAGGTCTCAGAACAGTAAGCAGACAGGAATGTCAGCGTCACAGGCACAGGGACAGGGACAGGTGGCTAGGACACGCTGAGTGTGAACTCCTTGTGTCACTCCCATCACAGATCGCTCACATGTACCATCCCATCACTGTCTCTTTACACACAGTTCACTTATACCTTCCCATCCTGGTGTACTGAACACTCCCACAACACGGGCAGCATAGGGTTAGATACAGAGTAAAGCTCCCTCTACACTGTCCCCCATCAAATACTCCCAGGACAGGGGCAGCACGGGGTTAGATACAGAGTAAAGCCTCCTCTACACTGTCCCTCATCAAACACACTCCCAGGGACAGGGACGGCATGGGGTTAGATACAGAGTAAAGCTTCCTCTACACTGTCACCCATCAAATGCTCCCAGGACAGGGACAGCACGGGGTTAGATACAGAGTAAAGCTTCCTCTACACTGTCCCTCATCAAACACACTCCCAGGGACAGGGACAGTACGGGGTTAGATACAGAGCAAAACTCCCTCTACACTGTCACCCATTAAACACTCCCAGGACAGGGAATGCACGGGGTTAGATACAGAGTAAAGCTCCCTCCACCTCACTGCCCTGTGTTGTTCCTTTGCCGGATGTATCCTGAAAATTTCCCATGACCCTGTACAGTTCCTGTAGCCTGTGGCTGAAGGCCCTGAATGCTGATTCTACACGCCAGAGAATCTCACCCACCATATCTAAATCACAACATCGCTCCCCCCGGAGCGATTATCCTTCTCTTTGCTCACCAGGAATCCGAAGGCAATGATTTTGAGGATACACTCAAGTGTGAAACTGATGGTGAAGGCGATGTTCATGAACTTCAGGACAGTTACAAAGCCCGGTGGTGGGGAATGATGCTGTAAGGAAAGCACAGACACACACAGTGAGTGAGTGCACCGCCTCTTGCAGCAATGAACTGACAACACTGAGACCAATAGAGAAAGCAGTCGTTCGAGAATATTGGTCGCAATCCCATCCACCTGACAACAGCCTCGGATAGTGGCTGTGCATCGAACAGAATTCAGACAACACAAATCAGGATCACATCAGGGCTGGCTCGTGAAGAGAGAAAGCCTGGGGCTGTGGCATGGTGGAAACGCAGCGCTGTGAAAGAAATAATTCAGCTGTGACAGCATGATTTGGCCAGAGAAAATCCGGCGTAACTGAGTGGTCTGCAGAGTTAGATCTACAATATCTGGTGATAAACAGCATTGTCTAGCTTGACACAAAGAGAGAGAGACAGAAAGAGAGAGCATTATCCAGAGAGAGAGAGAGAGAGACACACACAGACAGAAAGAGCATTACCCAGAGATACAGGGAGAGCATTACCCAGAAAGAGGGACAGCATTACCTACAGAGAGAGAGTAAGAGACAGCAGTACCCAGGGAGGGAGGTGGAGACAGCATTACCCAGAGACAGGGAGAGCATTACCGAGAGAGAGAGAGAGAGGAGAGAGAAAGAGAAAGAAAGAAAGAAAGAGAAAAAGAGAGAGAGAGAAAGAAAGAGAAAGAGGCAACATTACCCAGAGAGGGAGAGACAGAGAGAGGGAGAGAAAGACAGACAGAGAGAGGCAACATTACCCAGAAAGGGAGAGAGAGAGAGAGAGAGAGAGAGACAGAGAGAGAGAGACAGAGAGGGAGAGAGAGAGAGAGAGAGAGAGAGGCAACATTACCCAGAGAGGGAGAGACAGAGAGGGAGAGAGAGAGAGAGAGAGAGAGAGAGAGAGAGGGGCAACATTACCCAGAGAGGGAGAGACAGCATTGCCCAGAGAGAGACAGAGAGAGAGAGACAGACAGACAGACAGAGAGAGATAGCATTACCCAGAGAGGGAGAGAAGGGCAGCATTACCCAGAGATAGAAAGATAGTATTACCCAGAGAGAGAGAGATAGTGAAAGAGAGAGAGAGAGAGAGAGAGAGAGAGAGGGGGGGGGGGGGGGAACGGCACCATTACCCAGAGAGAGAAGGACAGCATTATTCATAAAGAGAGAGAGAGAGAGAGAGAGAGACAGTGGGTGGTGGTTGTGGGGAGACAGCAGTACCCAAATACAGCGAGAGCGGGCAGCATTACCCACAGAGACTCAGCATTTCCCACCAAAGTCTACAATCCAAGTATTACAGATTATTTTGCCATCTTGTGAACAAGTGCTACCCAGT
Source organism: Hemiscyllium ocellatum (assembly GCF_020745735.1). Classification (NCBI taxonomy): domain Eukaryota; kingdom Metazoa; phylum Chordata; class Chondrichthyes; order Orectolobiformes; family Hemiscylliidae; genus Hemiscyllium; species Hemiscyllium ocellatum. The sequence continues at coordinate 23,845,329 of NC_083409.1, forward strand.
TTGTAAAGTGTAACTCAATGTGACTTAAGTTGGAGTCAGTTTCACTTGGATTTAAACTGTGTTGTTCAGTTTTAGCACAAATTACTGGGTAACCCTGTTACTCAATAGTACGCATTATTTCTCCACGTCCTGGACACTCTGAGATGTTAGCCAGTGTGACACAGTATTACCAAGCCTTTAATATTGTGAAGCCTACCTTCATCATGAGGACGACGGTGTTTAGTGCTATCATAGTCAGGATAGTGTACTCGAAAGAGGGGGACACCACAAAGTGCCAGACTCTGTACTGGAAGGTCTGTCTGTTCTGTGGCATGTACCTTGTCAAGGGTTTGGCACTGATGGCAAACTCGATGCAGGCTCTCTGGGGATAAAGCAGAGGCAGTAAAAACAGGGCCATAAACACTGAAAAGATCTTTCCACATGCTGCGTCTGGATCACTCGCACTCTTGAACTTCTTGCTGAACAAGTGGGAAGGCAGGAGATCGATTCGATTTGATTTATTACTGTTGTACATTTTGAGATACAGTGGAAAGTATTGTTTTATGCACCATCCAGGCAAATCATAGAAGCACTACAGGGTAGAACAGAATGCAGAATATAGTGTGACAGCTACAGAGAAGGTGCACAGAAAGATCATTAAATGAGAGGTCTGTTCATAAGTCCGGGGTGGCACAGTGGCTCAGTGGTTAGCACTGCTGCCTTACAGCACCAGGGTCCCAGGTTCGATTCCAGCCTCAGGCGACTGACTGTGTGGGGTTTGAAAATTCTCCCAGTGTTTTCCTCCGGGTGCTCCGGTTTCCTCCCACAATCACAAAGATGTGCAGGCCGGGTGAATTGGCCATGCTAAATTACCTGTAGTGTTAGGTGCATTAGTCAGAGGGAGATGGATCTGGGTGGGTTACTCTTCGGGAGTTTGGTGTGGACCCAAAGGGCCTGTTTCCACACTGTAGGGCTTTTAACCTAATCTAATATGTGCGCACACACTCTCTTCCTCTCTCTGCCTGGGTTACCTCCCACAGTCCAAAGATGTGCAGGTCGGGTGACTTGGCCATGCTAAATTGTCCTCAGTGTTAGGTGCGTTAGTCAGAGGTAAACCTAGGGTAGGGGATTGGGATTGGGAATGGGAATGAGTTTGGGTGGGCTACTCTTCGGAAGGGGTGGTGTGGGCTTGTTGGGCCGAAGGGCCTGTTCCCACGCTGTAGGGAAAGAAGTTGTTGTTGAACCTGTTGGTCCATGTTTTCAAACTGTTTCACCTTCTGTGAGAATTATGAGGGAGTGCGAGATGAACACGCAAAGGGACAAAGAAATTGTAAAGATGAAGTTAGCAATCCAGGGAGAATTACTGCTTGGGGGGTGTGGGGGGGGCGGGAACAGATCAAGAGAAAGGGGGACAGGACAGAGGAGAAGGAGTGTGTGAGAGACAGAGTGTTAAAAAAAGAGAGACAGAAAATACACCTCATTTTTCTCCAGACTGCTCTCCTCCAGCATCTTGTCTCCCTGCTCTTGGAATGTGATGATGATCAACGCCACAAAGATATTGACGAAGAAGAAGGGGAAGACAATGAAATAGACGATGTAGAAGATGGACATCTCCATCCTGTTGCCTGGAATGGGTCCTTGGTCCACTTCTGTCACATCCACCGAATGCTGCAGGACCCTGCAACCAAGGTTAACACCTTAATATCAACATCGCGAACAGGATTCTGTCTGCCCAGATCAACGAGCAAGGTGCAAACTGACTAATCTCTCTCAGTCCCCTCTATCTCTGATGTGTGCACTTATTGGTGTCTCTTAGTTCCTTCTCTCCCCCTCAGGGAGATATCTGTACCCTGACTGGTGTCTCTCAGTCCCCTCTCCCCCTCAGGGAGATATCTGTACCCTGACTGGTGTCTCTCAGTCCCCTCTCTCCCTCAGGGAGATATCTGTACCCTGACTGGTGTCTCTCAGTCCCCTCTCTCCCTCAGGGAGATATCTGTACCCTGACTGGTGTCTCTCAATTCCTTTTCAGCAAGTCGGTGAACACTGGAATTGTTGATGAGTATCCTGATCATTGTGTGTGCCTGTCATGTCTGACAAGGCTCAAAATGGCACTGTGACTCCCAGCTCTTTGGGGACACAGTTCCAGACTCCCCCAGGTGTCTATGTGAACGAGAGCCCCCTGACATCAACCACAAGTTGGCCTTGTTTTCATCTTAATGTTACGACCATTCCTTCTCAATCCCCTGCCTGAGGATATACTGATGTCTCCTGAACCGTGACCACTTCTTTTTGTCACTTGGGGCAGTGTCACTCTGAATCCCTGTTTCCCTGGTCTCGTACAGCTCACATGTCCCTATGATGGAGTTATACAAGTAGCTTGATGAGTCTGCCAGTGAGTTGATGACAAAGGCCTCTTCTCCATGTGTGTTAGTCCAAAGTTCCAAAACAATGCAACAGCATATAAAACAGTAATTACTGCTCCTGGAATCCAAGGAAATCAACTCCAGCACCTAAAATACCTCAGAAAAGGAGCAGCTGTTACAGCCAGAAAGTTTTCCCATCCTCCATCTTGGATTACCCAGTGAAGAAGGTGTTTGGTATGCTTTCCCTTATTGGTCAGAGTACTGAGTACAGGAGTTGGGAGGTCATGTCGCGGCTGTACAGGACATTGATTAGGCCACTGTTGGAATATTGCATGCAATTCTGGTCTCCTTCCTATCAGAAAGATGTTGTGAAACTTGAAAGGGTTCAGAAAAGATTTACTGGGATGTTGTCAGGGTTGGAGGATTTGAGCTATAGGGAGAGACTGAACAGGCTGGGGCTGTTTTCCCTGGAGCGTCGGAAGAGAGGGGTGACCTTATAGAGGTTTACAAAATCATGAGGTGCATGGATAGGGTAAATAGACAAGGTATTTTCCCTGGGGTTGGGGAGTCCAGAACTAGAGGGCATAGGTTTAGGGTGAGAGGGGAAAGATACAAAAGAGACCTAAGGGACAACCTTTTCACGCAGAGGGTGGTACGTGTATGGAATGAGCTGCCAGAGGATGTGGTAGAGGCTGGTACAATTGCAACATTTAAGAGGAATTTGGATGGGTATATCAATAGGAAGGGTTTGGAGGGATATGGGCCGGGTGCTGGCAGGTGGGACTAGATTGGGTTGGGATATCAGGTCGGCATGGATGGGTTGGACCGAAGGGTCGGTTTCCGTGTTGTACATCTCTAAAACTCTAGTCGGTGAGTACTTACTGAGGCCAGCCCTCTCCGGTGGAGACAGTGAACAGCGTCAACAGGGCCCAGATGACGTTGTCATAGTGAAAGTCGTAACGTTTCCACTCGCGATCAACCACTTTATTCTCAGTCTCGTAGACCACATACTGGCCTCTGAATCAGAGAAGAAGGATCCCATAAGATGACAGACATACGCTCGCTCTCCCCGCGCCCTCCACATGCATGTGAATGCTCGTATACAAACCCATACAGTGACATGGTGACCACACAGGCTTGTGTGCACACATGCCAACCCAAACACACAGCACGCACACACACACATGGGAAGGCTTCGGAGGGATATGGGCCGGGTGCTGGCAGGTGGGACTAGATTGGGTTGGGATATCTGGTCAGCATGGACGGGTTGGACCGAAGGGTCTGTTTCCGTGCTGTACATCTCCATGACTCCACACCCAAACTTGTTGCAGCTGTAGCTGTTGTGATGTTTCTTTGCCTGGGCTACGCTACCAGGGACAACCTTTTCCTTTGAAAGAATTGTCTCTGGAATTGGAGAGGGTGTTCCTCGGGCTCACGCAAAGACGGTGACAGGCTCTGGGGAAATGGAGCTGGGAGAGGGTGAAGGAATATGGTGTACAGAAAGATGGCACTCTCAAAGCCAGTGTTCAGGGCATGGGCTGATGGAGGGGTGCTGCGAGAGAAAGCGGGTTCCACAGTGTGGGAACTGTGTCACTGAGCTCACGTGAACACATACTTTCATTCACACACACATTCAGGACGGTTCAAAGTGCTGGTTAGCTTATTGAAGTGTTTTGTTACTGGAATGTGTGCTCCCCTCCACATGCACTCACACATGAACACCCATACATGTACACACATAAAACACACAAACTCACACACTGACACATCAAGCACGCTCTAGCACAGGGATGAAGGGTAAAGTTCACTGTGGCACATGCAGCACTCTGTATGTGTTTGTTTATGGTATGTGTCTATGTGCATGTCTGTGAATGCATGTGTCTGTATATGTGTGCACCCCTGCATGCATGTGTGTCAGTGAAAGCATGTCAGAAGCAATGCATGTCAGTGTGTGTGTATGTGTGTCAGTGTGAACATGTCAATGTGTGTCAGTGTGTGCATGTGTGTCAGTGTCAGTGCATGCATGTATCAGTGTGTGCGCATGCATGTCAGTGTGTGCATGCGTGTGTCAGTGTGTGTGCATGTCAGTGCGTGCATGTATCAGTGTGTGCGCGGGTGTCAGTGTGTGCGTGTGTCAGTGTGTGTGCATGTCAGTGTGTGTGCATGTCAGTGTGTGTGCGTGTGTCAGTGCATGCATGTATCAGTGTGTGTGCGCGTGTCAGTGTGTGCATGCACGTGTCAGTGTGTGTGCGTGTGTCAGTGCGTGCATGTATCAGTGTGTACACATGCGTGTCAGTGTGTGCATTCATGTATCAGTGTGTGCGTGCATGTATCAGTGTGTGTGCGCGTGTCAGTGTGTGCATGCGTGTGTCAGTATGTGTGTGCGTGTCAATGTGTGCATGTATCAGTGTGTGCGTGTTTGTGTGTGTGCGCGTTTGTGTCTGTGTGCGCGTTTGTGTCTGTGTGCGTCAGTGTGTGCGTGTTTATCTGTGTGCTTGTCTGTGTGCGTCAGTGTGCACGTGTGTCAATGTGTGTCTGTGCTTGTGTCAGTGTGCGTGTTAAAGAGTGAGTGTTAATGTGTGTGTCAGAGTGCGAGAGTGACAGTGAGTGTGTCAGTTAGCATGTATCAGATTAAGCATGCAAGCATGCAGTGTGTGAGCATCGGTATGTAAGTGTCTGTGTGTGTGTCAGTATGTGTGTGTGTTAGTATGTGTGTGTGTCAGTGTGTGTCGGAGTGCGAGTGTGTCAGAGTGCATCTCGGTATGTGTGTAAGATTAAGTGTGCAAGTGTCAGTGACTGTGTGTCAGTATGAGTCTGTGCACCATGTGTGAGTTTGTGTCAGTGTGCATGCCAAATATGTGAGCGTATGTGTGTCAGTGTGCGAGTGTGTGCAAGTATATCTCAGTGAGTATATCTGTGTGTGTGTGCCTGTGTGTGTGTGTGCGGATGTGCGCGAGCGTGACCACATGCAATATATTGGGAATCCGAGAGGCCTGTGTCACCTGCATTCCTTTTTAGTGAGCTTGCTGCTGTCTGTGCAGTAGAAAAACTTGCCCTTGAAGAGCTGCACGGCGATCACTGCAAAGATGAACATGAAGAGTTTGTAGACTATCAGGATGTTAAACACGTTCTTCAGTGATGTCACCACGCAGTCGAACACCGCCTGAAACCAGAACACCACAGGGATCGTAACGTCAGGACACTGCCCTGAGCCCACTGGCCCCTCGTAATCTACAGCTTCATCACTCAGGTCCCTCTCATTCCCCACACTGAGTGACATTGAATGGTGGACGGGATGAGGTTGAGTCCGGGCTGAACAACAGAGGAAACTGAAGCAGGAGTAGGTTTTCTTTCAAGCCCGCCTGTCCTATCCAACATTCAATAAGATTTTGGCATCCTCCATCTCAATTCCACTTTCTCACTCTATCTCTCAATTCAAAACATCTCCGAGTCGTTGATATCATCAAAACTAAAGCTGCGCAGGTCAGTAGCAGTTCAAGATTCAAAATTCTCCAATTGATGACATTTCTCCTAACTCAGTCCTAAGTAACTGACTATTTAACCTAAGGCTGTTAGCCTTAACTCTCGGTATCTGTGTTAAATCCCATAAGAATACTACATCTGTCAATGGGTTAACTCTCAATTTTCATGACAGCCATTTCCCCCTCACCCTTGATTCCCTTACTGGTTAAAAATCTATCTCAGTCTCAAATGTGCCTCACGACCCAGCCTCGTCAGCCCTCTAAGCTAAAGAATTCCACAGATTCACCATGCTCCAAGTGAAGAAATTCCTCTTTGTTTCTGTCTATGACTCCTTACTCTGAGATTACTCCGGTCCCAGACTCTCTCACAAGGGGAACCAACCTCTCCACATCTACCCTGTGAAATCCCCTCAGAATCTTGTAGTTTCAATAAGATCACCTCTCAGTCTTCAAAACTGTGATGAGTATAGGCCTAACTTACTCTTCGCGTCAGACAGTCCCTTCATACCTGGGATCAGCCCTAGTGAACCTTCCCTGGATCGCTTCTCTATCTTTCCTTCGATATTGGGTCCAAAACTGCTCCGAGTATTCCAGCTGTGGCCTACTTCCTTACATAGGTTTGGCAAAACCTCCCTAATTTTATATTCCATTCCCTTTGGAATAAAGTCCAACATTCCATTTGCCATGGTCACTACCAGCACAACTTTGTCGCTCGTCTTTTTGCGAGTCATGGATGAGGATTCCAAAATCCCACTGTATTGTTGCTTTCTGCTGTAATTCTCTATTTAGATTACCTTCTGTTCTTCTATTCTTCCTGCCAAAGTAAATAAACTCACACTTTCCCACATTATATTCCATCTACGAAGTATTTACCAACTTTCTTAACCTGTCTACATCTCACTGCAGACTGTGTGAACCTTACCATTTGCCTTCCCACCCACTTTCATCCCATCCAGAACACTTGGCAATAGTACACTTACTTTCCTCATTCAAGTCATGAATACATACATGTAAATAATTGTGGCCCCAGTACTGATCCTTGTGGCACACCAGTAGTCATAGAGATGTAAAACATGGAAACAGACCCTTCAGTCCAACACATCCATGCCGACCAGATATCCCAAAACAATCTAGTCCCACCTGCCAGCACCCGGCCCACATCCCTCCAAACCCTTCCTGTTCGTAAACCCATCCAAATGCCTCTTCAATGTTGCAATTGTACCAGCCTCCACCACTTCCTCTGGCAGCTCATTCCATACACGTACCACCCTCTGCGTGAAAAAGTTGTCCCTTAGATCTCTTTCATATCTTTCCCCTCTCACCCTAAGCCTATGCCCTCTAGTTCTGGACTCCCGGACCCCAGGGAAAAGACTTTGCCTATTTATCCTATCCATGCCCCTCATGATTTTACAAACCTCTATAAGGTTACCCCTCAGCCTCACACACACCAGGGAAAACAGCCCCAGCCTGTTCAGCCTCTCCCTATATCTCAAACCCTCCAATCCTGGCAACATCCTTGTAAATCTTTTCTGAACCCTTCCAAGTTTCACAACATCTTTCCGATAGGAAGGAGACCAGAATTTCACGCAATATTTCAACAGTGGCCTAACCAATGTCCTGTACAGCCGCAACATGACCTCCCAACTCCTGTACTCAATACTCTGACCAATAAAGGAAAGTATACCAAACGCCTTCTTCACTATCCTATACACCTGCAACTCCACTTTCAAAGAGCTATGAACCTGCACTCCAAGGTCTCTCTGTTCAGCAACACTCCCTAGGACCTTACCATTAAGTGTATAAGTCCTGCTAAGATTTGCTTTCCCAAAATGCAGCACCTCGCAATTATCTGAATTAAACTCCATCTGCCACTTCTTAGCCCATTGGCCCATCTGGTCCAGATCCTGTTGTAAACTGAGGTAACCCTCTTCGCTGTCCACTACACCTTCAATTTTGGCGTCATCTACAAACTTACTAACTGTACCTCTTATGCTTGCATCCAAATCATTTATGTAAATGACAAAAAGTAGACGACCCAGCACTTTGAGCCAGTTCTGTATCCAAATGGCTAGTTCTCTCTGTATTCCGTGAGATCTAACCTTACTAACCAGCCTCCCATGGGGAACCTTGTCGAACGCCTTACTGAAGTCCATATGGATCACATCTACTGCCCTGCCCTCATCAATCTACTTTGTAACTTCTTCAAAAACTCAATCACGTTTGTGAGACATGACTTCCCATGCATAAAGCCATGTTGACTATGCTGAATCAGTCCTTGCCTTTCCAAATACATGTATACCCTGTTCCTCAGAATTCCCTGCAACAACTTGCCCACCACCGAGGTCCGGCTCACTGGTCTATAGTTCCCTGGCTTGTCTTTACTGCCCTTCTTAAACAGTGACACCACATTTGCCAACCTCCAGTCTTCTGGCACCTCACCTGTGACTATCGATGATACAAATATCTCAGCAAGAGGCCCAGCAATCACTTCTCTAGCTTCCCACAGAGTTCTCGGGTACACCTGATCAGGTCCTGGGGATTTATCCACCTTTAACCGTTTCAAGACATCCAGCACTTCCTCCTCTGTAATCTGGATATTTTGCAAGATGTCACCATTTATTTCCCTACAAACTATATCTTCCATATCCTTTTTCACAGTAAATACTGATGCAAAATATTCATTCCCCATCTCCTGCGGCTCCACACAAAGGCCGTCTTGCTGATCTTTGAGGGGCCCTATTCTCTCCCTAGTTACCCTTTTGTCGTTAATGTATTTGTAAAAATCCTTTGGATTCTCCTTAATTCTATTTGCCAAAGCTATCTCATGTCCCTGTTTTGCCCTCCTGATTTCCCTCTTTAGTATACTCCTACTTCCTTTATACTCTTCTAAGGATTCACTTGATCTATCCTGTCTATACCTGACATACGCTTCCTTCTTTTTCTTAACCAAACCCTCAATTTCTTTAGTCATCCAGCATTCCCTATACCTACCAGCCTTTCCTTTCACCCTGACAGGAATATACTTTCTCTGGATTCTTGTTATCTCATTTCTGAAGGCTTCCCATTTTCCAGCCGTCCCTTTACCTGCGAACATTTATCTCTAATCAGCTTTCGAACTTCAACTTTTAGATCTGGTCTATCCTTTTCCATTACTTTTTTAAACCGAATTATGGTCGCTGGCCCCAAAGTGCTCCCCCACTGACACCTGCCTTGCCTTATTTCCTTAGATAACCTACACCATGCAAACAGGCCCTTTGGCCCAACAAGTCCATACCCTATATTTACCCCTGACTAATGCACCTAACATGATGGGCAATCTAGCGTGGCCGATTCACCTGACCTGGACATCTTTGGACTGTGGGAGGAAACCCACGCAGACACGGGGAGAATGTGCAACTCCACACAGTCAGTCACCCGAGGCTGGAATTGAACCCGGGTCTCTGGCGCTGTGAGGCAGCAGTGCTAACCACTGAGCCACCATGCCACTCTATAGGGTACAATCCTGAAAATGTTCGCCTTCTCCTAACTATCTTTTATTAGTTAGCCAATCCTCACTCCTTGCTAATATATTCCCCTCAACACCATGGGCTCTTATCCTAGTAAGGAGGCCATACAGTGGCTCAGTGGTTAGCACTGCTGCCTCACAGTGCCAAGGACCCGATCCCACCCTGTCTGTGTGGAGTTTGCACATTCTCCCTGTGTCTGCGTGGGTTTCCTCTAGGTGCTCCGGTTTCCTCCCACAGTATAAGGCCATGAGTCATGCAACCGAGCGTTATACTCCAACAGATTTTTTTTTTGAAATTGCAAGCTTTCGGAGCGCTGCTCCTTCATCAGTGAAGACTTCAGCTGACAAAGGAGCAACACTCCGAAAGCCTGTGATTTCAAATAAACCTGTTGGGACTATAACCTGGTGCTGTGTGACTTCTGACTACATCTTGGGATGTAGTGGCGAGGTGGATCAGCCACGGTTTCAGGGATGAGGTTGGGGGGGCGGTGGGCAGGGGTGTGTGTGTGGAATACTCTTCGGACGGTCAGTGTGGACTGGTCTGCTTCCACACTGTAGGGATTCTCTGATTTTAAGTACTCTAATTAGTGGTACCTTAACAAATGTCTTCTGAAAATCTAAACATATGTTCCCCATTATCTATCCTGCTAATTACCAACTCAAAGGATTCTAGTAAATTTGTCAGACATATTTTCCCCTTTATGAAGCCGTGCTGACTTGATTTGATCAGATCATGCATTTCTAAACACTCTGTTAGTGCAATCTTTATAACAGACTCGAACATTTTCCTCATAACACACGCTAAGCTAATTGGCCTGCAGTTTCTGTCTCCTTCATTTTTAAATAAAGTGGCTACATTGATAGTTTTACAATCCTCTGAGATTTTCACAGAATGTAAGGATTCTTGGAAAATTGCCCCCAGCTCCATCCTTTGATATCCGAAAGTGCATCCTTTCCTAGTTCAATGGAACTCATTTGTTTTGCTAACACTTTTTCTCGAGTGATACATATTGTATTTATTTCCTCTCTTCCTTTTGGTCCTTGACTATTTAATAATTTCGGGATGTTATTAGTATCATCTACTGTTTTACAAATTAGTCCTTCACCACGGTGGCACAGTGGTTAGCACTACTGCCTCACAGTGCCAGGGTTCCGGGTTCAATTCCTGCCTCAAGCAACTGTCTGTGTGGAGTTTGTACATTCTCCCCGTGTCTGCGTGAGCTTGCAAATTGTGGGCTAGGCAAATTGGCCATGTTAAATTGCCCATAGTGTTAGGTGAAGGGGCGGAATGGGTCTGGGTGGGTTGCTCTTCGGAGGGTCGGTGTGGACTTGTTGGGCTGAAGGGCCTGTTTCCACACTAAGTAAGTAATCTAATCATTTTCTGGCTCCCCATTATTATTTACCACCGTCTGTACAATAGCCATGTCCAATAAAGCAACTGCAGATCAGTCACAAGAACATGGATCTTGTCTTTCTATGGGATGTAATTACATTTAATAAAGTTTGTTAATGCTCAAATACAAGAGCGTAGAGCTCAGCTTACTAAATATATGTCTCCTACTGGTTGCTTCTGATATGCCATGTGAGAAAGATTACGCACCAAAAACTATGGGCAATTTAGTATGGCCAATCCACCTAACCTGCACATCTTTGGACTGTGGGAGGAAACCCATGTAGACACAGGGAGAATGTGCAAACTCCACACAGACAGTCATCCGAGGTGACTCTTAAGAAATTCACTTATAGTTGTCAAACAAGATTTAAACCGTTGATTCTGCCGAAACATATTAAAGTGCTCTGTGCCACAAACTCTGTTGATGGATTCTAGCATTCTTCAGACTGTTAATGTCAGACTGATTAGTTTAATTCCTTACTTTCTTTCTCCCTCCTTTCTTGAGAGGAGGGTTATATTTGGTACCTTCCAACATGCAAGGACCACGTGAGAGCCGAAGGAATTCTAGACCATTGGGTCTGTGCTGGTCAAAACGAAGTGCTTAACTATCTTCATACTCTTTCTCAAATTCTAGCCATTGTTAACGGCCTAATAACTACTCTCACCAATATTTTCCATCATTTCCTATTTTATAGCTGTATCAATTTTGATCCCACACCTCCACATTCTGTTCAAAGGTTATTTACCTCTTCTGCCTCTATCTCATCTTTCATTTTACATACATTCCATTCTCTATTTTGTATGTTTTCTCTAAAAATTGATTAAACTGGATTTTTAGAAAAATCGCACGTTTGGTGATTTTGTAACGTGTCTCTGCACTGGTCACTGGGTCAAATTATTTTTGGGCTGGTAAAATATTGATCTTGTTCACAAACGTTTCAAGCTTTCAGATAAAGTATGGTTAAATTTAACCTTATTTACTTTCCTTAAAGTGATCTTAATCACCATAGGTACCTTGTTATTGTTGTTAAAATTTCTGCCTGCTCCTCATAAATGCTGTATGATTTCACCTGAATCCCCACTCTGCTCTACCATGTTGACTTATATATTTACTTGTGAGAGAACACACCCTCTCCCTAGAACCGACAAAAACGATACAAGAGGCAGAGAGAGGGAGATGATATTCTCTCTCTCTCATCACATAAGCTGAACGAGTTGTGTATAATGGAGCATTGAAGCAATAGCGATCACAACATTGAAAGGTTTACAGTAAAGATCTTCAAGTAAGAAAAAAGCCAAAATAGTGAATGACTGTTGAGAATAAAAAGGCAACTGGGAAGAATTAATGTGCACAATTTACAGAAAAACAAAGCAATTGAAGAGGAATGGAAAACATTTAAAATGGCTTTCAGTAAAAAAGACAAATTCCATGAATAACATGCCATGGATGAATAAAGGTTAAAACTGAAACAAAAGTAAATGTTCAAACCATGTTGTCTTTAGGTTGGTGAGTTGTAACTAGAGCAGGGCTGCAATGTTCTGGGCTGTGGACTCAGTTAGTTACAATCAGTTGTGATGACGTTGCGAGGGGACCAATTGTCACATATCAAAACAATGCGGTCAACAGAAAGGCAGACAGGAAGTAAGCTGCATGTAGGAGACAGAGAGGCTGCAGAGGGATGTCGGCAGATTAGCAGAGGAGACTAGAAGTTTGCAGGTGATGGAGGCAAAGTGTCAAATTATCTACTTTGACAGGAGAAACTGAAAACCTGATTTGTTTTAAATTACTGTGCAAAAGGAGTAAGGGTGATGTAAGAAAGAAACTTTACCACACAGTGAGTGATAGGGGAGAGAATACATTGCCTGTGGAAACGAGGTGGAGGAAGGCTGACAGCTTTCGTTCGAGATATTCAAGAGGGAGCTGGACATGACCCTTGGGGCTGAAGGGTTCAAGGAGTGTGGGGAGAAAGCAGGAGTGGGGTTTTGAAACTGTATGATCAGCCATTATCATATTTAATGGTGGTGCAGGCTTGAAAGACCAAATGGCCTACTCTTCCACCTGTTTTCTGTGTTTCTATGTTCAACTGAGGCATTCAAGAGGGATACTGCTTGGTTATATGGATGGAAATGGATACGGTGAATGGTGGGAGATTGGTATGCGGCCATAGAATTGTTGTGGCATGATGGCTCATTGGTTAGCACTGCTGCCTCACAGCGTCAGGGACCTGGGTTTGATTCCCACCTCCAACAACTGTCTGTGTAGAGTTTGCACATTCTCCCCGTGTCTGCGTGGGCTTTCTCCGAGTTTTCCAGTTTCTTCCCACAATCCAAAGATGTGCAGGCCAGGTGAATTGGCCTGGTTAAATTGCCCATAGTGATAGGTGCATTTGTAGGGGAAATGGGTCTGGGTGGGCTACTCTTCAGAGGGTTGGTGTGTACTTGTTGGGCCGAAAGGCCTGTCTCCCTACTGAAGGCAATCTAATCTAATCATAATCATGGTGCAGGCACAATGGGCTGAGTGGCCTCCTTCTGTGCTGTAACAATCTGAGAGGCTATCAGATATTGATGTACAAAAGGATTTGGGTGCGCTGTACATGACTTATGGAAAATTAACATGAAACAATTGGATTTTGAATATCCTTTCATGGGATGTAGGTGTCACTGGCACGGTCTGTAAATTGCTCAGGTGTCCAGAGGGAAATTGTTGGTGTAGTGGACAGTGAAGAAGGTTATTTAAAGGTGCAAAGGGATCTTGATTAACTGGGCCAACGGGCCAAGGAAAGGCAAGTGAGTTTAATTTAGAGGTATTGCAGTTTGGTAAGACAAACCAGAGCAGGTAGGCCCCTGGCGAATGTTATCGAACAGAGAGACCTAAGGGTGCAGGTACATAGTTCCTTGAAAGTGGCATCACAGATTGACAGGGCAGTGAAGAAGGCATTTGGCGTGTTTGGCTTTGTCGGTCAGAGTGTTGAGTACACTAGTTGGGATGTCATATCACAGCTGTACCAAACATCGGTAAGGCCACATTTGGAGTGCTGTGAACAATTCTGGCTGGGTGTAAAAAGATTTACAAGCATGTTACTGAGACTGGAGGGTTGGATTATAAGGAGAGTCAAATAATGTGCTGCTGGAAAACCCAGTCGGTCAGGCAGCATCCAAGGAACAGGAGAGTCGACGTTTTGAGTATAAGCTGGGCAGGCTGGGGCTTTTTTCCCTCGAGCTTAGGAGGCTAAGGGGTGACCTTATAGAGGTCTATAAATTCATGAGGGGCATGGATACGATAAATAGCCAAGGTCATTTCGCTGAATGACTGAACAGGCTTGAGGAGTTCACACAAATTAAAGTCTTCTACAGGAAGTTGTTAAACTTGAGAGGGCACAGAAAAGATTTGCAGCCATTGGCATCGAAGGATTGAAGGGCTTGAGCTATAGGGAGAGGCTGAATAGGCTGGGGCTGTTTTTTCCCCTGGAGGGTCAGAGACTGTGGGGTGACCTTATGGAGGTTTATAAAATCATAAGGGGCACGGATAGGGTGAATAGTCAACGTGTTTTTCCTTGGGTAGGGGAGACCAAAAACACAGGGCATGGGTTTAAGGTGAGAGGGGAAAGATTTATAAAGAACCTGAAGGGCAAGTTTTTCACACAGAGGGTGGTGCGTGTATGGAAAACACTGCCAGAGGAAGTGGGGGAGGTTGGTACAATTACAGCATTTAAAAGGCATCTGGATGGGTACATAAATAGGAAGAGCTTTGAGGGATATAGGCCAAATGCTTGCAAATGGGACTAGGTCAGATTGTGATGTCAGGTCAGCATGGATGAGTTGGACCAAATGGTCTTTTTCCCTACTGTATGGCTGTATCTGCACTGGAACTGGAATTGTGTAGCAAATCCCTCTCCTTCCCTCTTTGTTAGAGCTGGCGTTAAATGTTGATGTTGGGATCTTAAAAAAAATTCTTGCTTGGATGTCAACATCATTGGGTATTGGCCAGCATTTGCTTCCCATCCATAATCGCCCTTGGAACTGCGTTTTATGTTGAGCCTTTTCAGAGGGCACTTAAGTGTTAACTATGGGTCTGGAGACACATGCTGACTTGCAGAAATCCTTCCTTAAAGGGCATGAGTAAATGAAATGGGTTTTTACAACAATTGATAGTGGTAGATCATTAGGCCAGATTTCAACTCTTAAGTTTTATTGTCTTCAATTTTCACTATCTGTCACCATGGGATTTGAACCTATGTCCTCAGAACATTAATCCAGGACCTTGGATTACCAAACCAGTGACCTAACAACTACACCACCATGCCTCCAACTGAAGGATTTTACAGTATCTTTAGCAATGATTGAACAGTATTCTTAGTTTATTGTCTACATTCCTTGATGGAGTGGTATAAATATCGTGGAAGTGTGATTGTGAGTTTCCTGTGTGGGCTACTGTGGCTAGACCTCAAAGGATAAGAGTTCCTTGTTTAGATCTGCTAATCTGATCCAATCAAAGAGCCCTGGCTGACACATAATAGAGGTGAGTGTTAGAGATACTGCCACTTTGGTATCTGACTCTGAATGAGACAGGGCAAAATTCAAGGACTGTTCATGCGCAAATAAAAGGTGACTTGGTGATGGGATACAGCACGGGTTGGAGTTATTTCACCTCCTTTCTGGTGCTGTGGTACAGAGAACACAAGAAGAATCAGAGCAGTAACTCGGACAGCTTGAAACTACTGGACAAGCAGCAGCTGTGGGAGCGGCAAGTGCGAAGGTTTTGAGATCAGCTCAAAGAAGCGAGAACGAGGTGCGTGCATGGATCGCTGATCTGGAAACGAGGAGCCAGCGCCAGATGTTAGAGAAAGCTCTATGGTAAAAGTCCATACCTTCAATTTGGGAAGCCGCTTGATAGTCTTCAGTGGCCTGAGAACTCGCAGAACACGGAGGGACTTGATCGTGTTTATGTCTTTTCCACTGGAACCCCTACAGGTGAACATACCATACAGACATTTAATGCTTGACACACAGAACACACAGACGTTAAAAAGAGACACGACAGGCATTAGACACAAATGCACAGCACACAGGCATCAAGCACAGGGCATTATGGAGAGACAAGACAGGCATTAAACAGGCATTTGGCTCCCAGGCATAAAGCACAAATGGAAAACACAGACATTAAAAACAGGCCTAAAAGCACAGACATTAAACAACTGTAAAATACACAGGCATGAAACACTGAAGAATGATACTTAGGCATAAGAGATGATCATAAATTGCACAGCCAAGTATGAGGTCTGTTACTTACACGTACATAATATATCAAATACAAGTGTACGAGATACAGGCAGTAAAACTTAAATGTAGAACTCACAGAGATCAGACAGAGAAATATGTGACACTGGGGTGTTAGCTTCAGGATGTATAAGACATGAGTGTTAAACACAGATGTATATTACAGACACATATTAAATATCAAGTGACATAACAAACGAGCATCAAACACAGACTTGGAACACACAGACATGAAACATACAGAGACTTATACCCACCACACTGGTATTAAACACTTCAGAGATGGACAACACACAATTATTGTTAATTTCCCCGTAGCCTGGTTAGTGTGAAGGTATCTGACCATTTTTCTTCTGATCATGTTAGCTATAAAGAACATTTAAGAAGAGAAGGGCAGATCAGCCCAACGAGGCCTAACCCTTTTCCAGAGATGTTCTAGATGAATTCTATGGAGCTTCCTTCCCCTATGACCCCAACAATTGTCCCCAAATGACAATGAGATCTCCCCCTGCCCTACAACAATATTCAACCCCCACATCATGGGATCCCAATCCAGCAGTACACACGTCAGGCTGAGACACAGACAGATCTGGATTATAATTACCCGATAAGATTCCTGTCCAGGGTGAAGCAGGAGCCATTGAAGAAAGGAGAGAAGAGCACAGAATTAGTCAGGCATTTTGGAATCCTGAGCCAAAGTAAGCAGGAACAGAGAGACACTATCACATGGACAGAGACAAAGAGCAGGCAGGCAGTGGCCTTGCTGAGGTCTCCCGACAGTTAGTGACGCTGACCGGATTTTGCCTGGGCAGAGCACCACACGGTCTGCAAACTCAAGCTGCCCCACTGCCACACTCTGTCAAGTGAATGGGCAACACATTGACTCACTGTGTGCATAGACTTCCTACAAGCAAACAAACTCACCACAACCCGATTCTCCACCATCACAGAGTCTATATTCACACCCTCAACATTTCTACATCTCATAGCTAAAAGCATTAAAAAAAATAAAGTATTTCAATATACCTGTCCTGGGAGTGCTTGATGGGGACAGTGTAGAGGAAGCTTTACTCTTTATCTAACCCCAATGCTGTTCCTGTTCTGGCAGTGTTTGATGGGGTCAGTGTAGAGGGAGTTTGACTCACTCTCAAACCACATCCTGTCGTCACTCTGGGAGTGTTTCCGAGGTGGGGAGAGTGCAGGTGTTTTACTCTGGATCTGATCACACTCTCATTTTAACACCATCCCCTGATCCGTGCTCCGATATCAAACCAACCCCCCCTCCCCCCCCCCCATCACACTGAAGCTTCCCCACACCCCCTACCCCTGATCACACTGATACCCCCCCCTCCTACCCCCCCCCCCAACAAAGCCATTGAGCTGACGGTCATCTGAGAGCTGTCAATCACTTACGTGAACGCAAACGCAACCAGGGCCCCACTGACCACAATAAAATCCAAAATGTTCCAAACGTCGCGAAAATATGAGCCTTCGTGGAATATCAAACCAATATCGATCATCTGGAGGAAGGTCAGACCAAAATGAGCAGCTTATCTCTTTCTGCATTGTATCCTTTCAGAAAAGCAGCAATCTGCATTTTTATAGCCACTGTCATGTGGTCAAACATGCTTGGGTCTTTGCAGAAGAGGTCAGTATGTAACACTAAGGGACTGGATATGGAGGTGAGGGAGTGAGGGACTGGATGTTGAGGTGAGGGAATAGGGGACTGGATATGGAGGTGAGGGGACGGGAGCATGGACATTGAGGTGAGGGACTGAAATCAGACATTATGGTGGGGAGCACCCAGTTAACAGCAGCATTGTGCAGCGTGTTAGTAAAATATCGATGGTGTGGGGAAGATAGCAGACAAATAGGAGCTGAGGTCAGAGCTTGGGCATGAAGTGTTTTACCTTTATCACCATTTCGAATGTGAAGACTCCGGTGAACACGTAGTCAAAGTACCTGAGCACCTGACACAATGAGAGAGAGAGAGAGAGAGAAAAGCTCAGTGAAGATGTTACAGAACAATCAAACATTCCCTTTCCAATCTGAGGCTAGTTCACTGTTTGTAGTCTCCCTTTCCCATCTCTCTGTACACTCAACCATGAGGACTTATAGCCACTAGGGCCTCGAGCTGGACTCTGCTGTTACTGAGCTGTTCCCCAGAGAGGCCAGAAGTGTGACTTGGTCAGTCCCTTGCCTGCCTATCAGTGGTGTCTGTCTGACACCACTCCAACAGTCAGATGGAAACAGGCCTCTCAACATGGGGGACTGTAGGCAGAGAATAATTTATGATGAGGAAAAACATACACACACACCTATCCTCCACTAACTGCATTCTGCTGTACAGATAGACCCTGCTCGCTGCCGTAATGCCCGCCTGTTTGCATCTGGTATTCCTCCAATGCTCCAAGATCCAAAACCTGTTCGGACATTCTACCAAAGCATTGATTTCTACGGGTGAAAACAAGGAACATAACCATTTCATAAAATGTGCTGTTTGATGGTGGATAAGAATGCTTCATTAGGCAGCTCGCAAAATGGGCATTTAAGAAAACCAATCATAGAAGCTTTCTCTCTCATACCACATTGTTCCATTTCAATTAAAAAAATGCCTCGGTTTAATATTATATGTTGCTTTAGAGTCTATATTTTGTAATTTGATAGAGACGATGGTGCAAAGTGATTAGGAAGATTAAATGTATCACAATATAATTTCACCATTCTTTTCACAGAGCTACAATGCAGCGTGAATGAGGCTTAAGGTTGTTGAAAAGTTGCTTATTTTTTGAGCTGTTGTACTCATCAAAAAGATTAATTTTTTAAAAATCTTTTTCCTGCAAGTCATTTTTCTGCGATATCAGAATTTCTTTATTTCCAAACGTTCAATCCTTGATCTCTCTCATTCTCTCCTGGTACAGGCATTGCTGGTGAAGTTACAAAACGTGCCAAACAGTATGAGCGGCTAGGGAAAAGGAGAGCTAAGTGATGCCACAACCAACAGTTTAGATCTAAGCTCTGTAGTCCTATGACGTCCAGTCATGAATGGTGATGGGCAATTAAACAACTCACTGGAGGACGCTCCGTAAGTAACCTTATCTTCAATGATGAAAGATCCCGATACATTGTTTTTTTAAGACGCATAACACAAAATAGAGCACAGATTGTGTATTTCAGCTCTTCAATGACCCTGGCTGGGGAAAATCTTCATCATCTCTTTTCTCAAATGTTGGCTGGGGAGAATTCACTCCAGCAACTTGGTTGCCAAGTCTGTTTTTGAACTTGCCCCAAGTGCCCCGCTCTGACAGCTAGTCTCCCTCTATCCTTAAATGTGCCATCAGAAATCCCACCCCAAAATAAGCTGGAGAAACAAGTGAATGAGACAAAAACACAGAGAATGTTGGATAAACTCAGCAGGTCTGGCAGCATCTGTGGAGAGAGAGAAACAGAGTGAACCTTTTGAGTGTGGTGTTAAAAGGTGTTGGAAAATACTTTTTTTTAAGTTTTGATAGAGACAGAGGAGGAGGAAGGGGAACAGACGGGGCTGTGCTTTTCCCACCACACCCTCAACTCGGATCTCTAGCATCTGCAGTCCTCACTTTCTCCAGAGTATTTTTGAGCCAAGGAATACCTTTTAGAAAAAAATAGCTTTATGACAAGAGTCATTCCTGGAAAATCCTGGAATTCCCTTCCTAAGTGCATTGTGGACTGCAGCACTTCAAGAAGACAGCTCACCTCAAGGGGCAACTAGGGACAGGCAATAAATGCTGGCCCAGCCAGCATTACCCTCAAAGAAACAAACAAAATCATCAAGCAATGTGCATAACACAGTGCAAGAGCTAACACTACAAGGAACAAGTGGTCTCTCTCTCTCAACACCTGGAGTCTCTCCTTAAAGGATGTCTCCACCTGCAATGGCAATTATTGCAACGTGGGAGGTTCTTTGAGGACATATAGCCAGAGAGATTCCGCAGCTCACCCAGGGGCATTCAGCCCCTTCTCTCAGGAATTAATGCATGAGTGTGAAACTCTTTAAACTATTAGAGTCATAGAGATGTACAGCATGGAAACAGACCCTTCGGTCCAACCCATCCATGCCGACCAGATATCCCAACCCAATCTAGTCCCATCTGCCAGCACCCGGCCCATATCCCTCCAAACCCTTCCCGTCCAGATGCCTTTTAAATGTTGCAATTGTACCAGCCTCCACCACTTCCTCTGGCAGCTCATTCCATACACGTACCACCCTCTGTGTGAAAAAGTTGCCCTTTTTCCTTCCCCTCTCACCCTAAACCTATGCCCTCTAGTACTGGACTCCCTGACCACAGGGAAAAGACTTTGCCCACTTACCCTATCCATGCCCCTCATTATTTTATAAACCTCTATAAGGTAACCCCTCAGCTTCCGATACTCCAGGGAAAACAGCCCCAGCCTGTTCAACTTCACCCTATAGCTCAAATCCTCCAACCCTGGCAACATCCTTGTAAATCTTTTCTGAACCCTTTCAAGTTTCACAACATCTTTCCGATAGGAAGGAGACCAGAATTGCAAGCAATATTCCAACAGTGGCCTAACCAATGTCCTGTACATGACCTCCCAACTCCTGTACTCAGTACTCTGACCAATAAAGGAAAGCATACCAAACGCCTTCTTCACTATCCTATCTACCTGCGACTCCACTTTCAAGGAGCTTTGAACCTACACTCCAAGGTCTCTTTGTTCAGCAACACTCCCTAGGACCTTACCATTAAGTGTATAAGTCCTGCTAAGATTTGCTTTCCCAAAATGTAGCACCTCGCATTTATCTGAATTAAACTCCATCTGCCACCTCTCAGCCCATTGGCCCATATTCTCGCTGTGTTTGCACAATCCAGCGAGGTTTGTTGCAGTATGAGATTCTGTAGAAGTGACCTGCAGTGCTCTGGAGATTTGTTTTCAATACCTGGAAGAATTCCAGGATAATTCCAGAGGTGGTGGTCAGTGCCCCTGTATAGGCAGTACCCATTGCCTTGCAGCCCTTGCCTCCCTCCCCCAGCTGTGGCAGATGCACCACCCTTACCTGATTCCTCTCAGATTCTTTGTGAATGGGGTCCTCTGCAGCCAGAGCTACACTGCTGGCTGCGATCACCAGCAGGATGCACATCTCAAAGTACCGCAGGTTGACAATGAAGTGACACACCTTGCGCAGCCTGCCGGGTCAGAGAGAGAGAGAGAAGAAGGAAGAGTTACCACAGAGGAAGAAACTCCCTGCAGGTCGGCACAGTCACCCTCACCTTGGATCCTGTTACAATACCGCGCCAGGGTGGCATTTGGGAACACATTGAGCTCGGCCTGACTGCCAACCTCACCTCACCTATCCCTTGTTGGGCCAAGTGGCCTGTTTCCACACTGTAGGGAAAGATGTTGTGAAACGTGAAAGGGTTCAGAAAAGATTTACAAGGATGTTGCCAGGGTTGGAGGATTTGAGTTCGAGGGAGAGGCTGGGCCTGTTTTCCCTGGAGCATCGGAGGCTGAGGGGTGACCATAAAGAGGTTTACAAAATCATGAGGGGCATGGATTGGATAAATAGACAAAGTTTTTTCCCTGGGGCGGTGGAGTCCACAACTAGACAGCATAGGTTTAGGGTGGGAGGGGAAAGATATAAAAGAGATCTAAGGGACAAATTTTTTACACAGAGGGTGGTACGTGTATGGGAGGAGTTGTTGAAAGGTTTGGGAAGGTATACATTCTCCTTCTCAGTGTCGGTGTTGGAAGGAGTGGATGCTTGTGGATGTGGTGTTAACCAAGCGGGTTGCTTTGTGCCGGATAGTGTCTAGCTTCTTCAGTGTTGTGGGATCTGCACTCTTCCAGGAAAGTGGGGAATATTTCATCACATTCCTGACTTGTGGCATTAGGGTCAGTCTCTGATTACCTCTTATGGCCAGAGTATTTTCAGTTGAGCTTCTGGATAGGATATTGATAGCGAGGAGATTCAGTGATGATGACGCCATTGAGTGTCAAGGGACAACAGTTACACGCTCTCTTGTAGGAGGTGTTTATTGACTGACACGAATATTATCAGCCATTTAACATGCGCAAATCTTAAAATCTTCCAGACCTTGTTGCATTGTGGAAACTATGATGTGCAAATGGTACTGAATATCGTGCACTCATCATACCTGACCTTACAGTGAAGGGGAAGCCAAGGCTGAAAAGTTGGGAGATGTGTCTGAGATGAGAAGCTGTACTGGTGAATCGTGTTTAATGCAATGCAGTGTTTTGAGGTTGCAGTGCAACTATTCCACATTATGTTCAGGTGATCTTACCTTGATCACTACAGTCATAGAATCAGAAAGTCGTATAGCACAGAGCCTTCTGGTCTGTGCTGAACAAAATGTCCCTCCACGCTAACCCCATTTCCCTGCACTTGGCCCATATCTTCCGAAACCTTTCCTATCCTTGTATTTGTCCAAATACCTTTTAAATGTCGTTAATGTACCCGCCTCAACCAATTCTGCTGGCAGCTCATTGTGCAAAAAATATTGCCCCTCAGCTTCCCCTTTAGTTCTTTCCCCTCTAACCTCGAACTGGTGCCTTTGAAGTTTTCATGAAGACCTGTAGCTCAGGTTGTGGGTGGGATAGTTGCTGAGCTTGTCGAGCTGCTGGGTTACCGTGCAGACGTTTTGTTGCCACGCTGGGTGACATCATCAGTGTGATGCCCATGAAGTACTGCTGCTCTGTCCCGCTCGGTTTTTATGTGGCTGAGTGAGGACTGCAGGACGGTGGAGATTAGACTCAAGGTTAGAGTGGTGCTGGAAATGGACAGCAGGTCAGGCAGCATCCGAGGAGCAGGAGAATCGACGTTTCGGGTGGGAGCCCTTCATCAGGAATGAGGCTGGAAGCCTCAGAGGTGGAGAGATAAAACGTGGGTCCGGTCTGTTGGGGTAAATCTCACTTCTGAGCCTTCTCTGCAGCTGTTTGTGAACTGGGTCTGTCTTCATGTGTTTGTTGATGGCCTTTTGGTTGAAAACCAGGCTTCCAAAACGTGTCTCTGGTCGGCCTCTCCTAAAGTGGTAACTTTGTCATAGTCGAATTGATGGCCCTATTGGTCTGAGTGTATGGGGATGAGGGAGACGGGATCAGCTAGGTGGTGTTTGTGACGTTGGATGGCTGGTTTTCTCCCTGTCTTCTAGCCCTCAAAACCTGGGAAAAAGGCTGAGTGAATTCACCCTATTCTCTCATTATCTTATACACTTTGATAAGATCCCCCCTCAGTCTCCTGTGCTCAAGAAATAAGTCCTAGCTTGTCCAACCTCTCCCGATAACTCAGACTGTTGATCAAAGTTTGTGCGAAGATTTGTAGCTCGGGTGCTTGTTGTAGTGGTTCTGTTCGCCGAGCTGGAAGTTTTTGTTGCAAACGTTTCGTCCCTTGGCTAGGAGACATCATCAGTGCTGTGGAGCCTCCTGCGAAGCGCTTCTTTGATGTTTCTTCCGGCATTTATAGTGGTCTGTCCTTGCCGCTTCCGGGTGTCAGTTTCAGCTGTCCGCTGTAGTGATTGGTATATTGGGTCCAGGTCGATGTGTCTGTTGATGGAATTTGTGGATGAATGCCATGCCTCTAGGAATTCCCTGGCTGTTCTCTGTCTGGCTTGCCCTATGATAGTAGTGTTTTCCCAGTCGAATTCATGTTGCTTGTTGTCTGAGTGTGTGGCTACTAGGGATAGCTGGTCGTGTCATTTCGTGGCTAGTTGGTGTTCATGTATGCGGATTGTTAGCTGTCTTCCTGTTTGTCCTATATAGTGTTTTGTGCAGTCCTTGCATGGTATTTTATAAACTACATTAGTTTTGCTCATGTTGGGTATTGGCTCCTTTGTTCTAGTAAGTTGTTGTCTGAGCGTGGCTGTTGGTTTGTGTGCCGTTATGAGTCCTAGCGGTCGCAGCAGTCTGGCTGTCAGTTCAGACTGTTGAGTCCAGACAACATCCTTGTCTTCTGCACTCTTTCCAATTTAATAACATCCTTCCGATAGCAAGGTGAGCAACACTGAACACCATACTCCTTGGCCTCACCAATGTCCTGTATAACTACAACCTAACTTCCCAACTTCTACACTCAATGCCCTGACTGATGAAGGCCTGTGTGCCAAAAGTCTTCTTTCCTGCCCTGTCTACCTGTGACTCTACTCTCAGAGAATCATGAACCTGAACTCCAAATTCCCTCAGTTCCACTACACTTCATTCACCGTAAAACTCCTACATTGATTTGACTTTCCAAGAGGTAAAAACAATGACTGCAGATGCTGGAAACCAGATTCTGGAGTAGAGTGCTGCTGGAAAAGCACATCAGGTCAGGCAGTATTTTGACGAGCAGGAAAAATCGACATTTCGGGCAAAAAAACCTTCATCAGGAATAGAGGCAGAGTGCCTGAAGGGTTGAGATGGGGAGAAAGTAGCATTGAGTACAATAGGTGAGTGGGGGTGGGGATGGAGGTGATAGGCCAGAGAGGAGGGTGGAGTGGGTAGGTGGAAATGAAGGTAGGCAGGTAGGATGGGTCATGGGGATGGTGCTGAGCTGGAAGTTTGGAACTAGGGTGAGGTGGGGGAAGGGGAAATTAGGAAATTGGTGAAGTCCACATTGACGCCCTGGGGTTGAAGTGTTCCAAGGCGGAAGATGAGGCCTTCTTCCTCCAGGCGTCGGGTGGTGAGGGAGCAACAGTGAAGGAGGCCCAGGACCTCCATGTCCTTGGCTCAGTGGGAGGGGGAGTTGAAGTGTTGGCCAACAGGGCAGTGTGGTTGATTGGTGCGGGTGTCCCAGAGATTGTTCCCTAAAGTGCTCTGCTTGGTGGCGTCCAGTCTCCCCAGTGTAGAGAGATCGCATCGGGAGCAATGGATACAATAAATGATATTGGTGGATGTGCAAGTAAATGCAAGACCTCACACTTGTCTATATTAAACTCCATTTGCCATTTCTTGGTCCCCTTCCCCAGCTGACCAAGGTCCTGCTGCAATTTCTGATAACCTTCCTCACTGTCCACAATACTGCTTATTTTAGTGTCTTCCGGAAACTGATGAATCATGCCTTGTACATTCGCATCCAAATCATTGATCTTGATTACAAACAGCAAAGGGCCTAGCATCGACCCTTGAGACACTCCACTAGTCACAGGCCTCCAGTCTGACAAACATCCTCCCACTATTACCCTCTGCTTGCTACCATCAAGCCAACTGTGTATCCAATTTGCCAGCTCCCCCTGGATTCCATGCGTCCTAACCTTCCAGAGCAGCTTACCATGTGGAACCTTATCGAAGGCCTCACTGACATCCATATAGACTACGTCTAATGCCCTGCCCTCGTCAACCTTCCTGGTCACTTTATCAAAGAACTCTAACAAATTCACGAGTCATGATCTCCCACGCACAAAGCCATGCTGCCTAGTCCTAATCAAACTCTGTCTTTCCAAACGCATGTATATCCTATCTCTCAAAGTCTTCTCAAGTAATTTACCCACCACAGATGTTAAGCTCACTGCTCTATAGTTCCCAGGTTTTTCTTTGCAGCCCTTCTTGAATAAGGGCACAACATTCGCTACCCTCCAGGCTTTCAGGACCTCACCCGTGGCTAACGATGATTCAAAAATATCAGCCAGGGCCCCCACAATTTCTCCTCTAGCCTCTTGCAGTGTTCTTGGATATATCTGGTCAGGACCAGGAGATTTATCCATCTTCATACATTCTATTACATCCAACACTTCTTCGACTGTGATATGGATTGTCCCATGGTATCACCATTAACTTTCCAAAGTTCCAAAGTGTTCATGTCTTTCTCCATGTCTTTCTTCAACTTACTATTTCTGGCTACTGTATCTCCTCTGTGCCTCCTTGTTTTTGAGGATCTCATCCCCCTGCCAATTGCGTTTAAACCCTCCCTTCTGCACAAGCAAATTTGGCCGCCAAGATATTGGTTGCCCTCCAGTTCAGGTGCAATCTGTCCCTTTTGGACAGATCACCTCTGCCCCAGGAAAGATACCAATGACCTAAAATTCTGTCCTGCTGCTCCCTGCACCAACTCTTCAGCCCACGCATTTATCTGCCATCTCCTCCTATACTTACCCTCACTGGCACGCGAAACAATCCAAAGATTACCACCAGTGAGGTGCTGTTTTTTTTAACTTTATACCTTCTCTGTATAATCACTCCGCAGGATCTCACCCCTATTTCTACCTATGTCGGTAGAGTCGAGTCGTTAATTCCCTTGCGTTGTTGGAGCCAGTTCCGGGGGCAATGCTCCCGGCTATCGCTTCCTGGGTCATCTATTTCCGAATTTGCTGCTTCTGATGTCCTGCCCGACTGTAGAGGAAGGTCGTCATCTCTCACCAGGGACTCCACAGAGCTGTGAACCCTCTCCTGGGTTACGGAGCCATCCTGTCGTCTAACTTCTGATCTCAGCAGCACATTGTACAGCTTTCGTGTGAATGTGTCAGGCTCCATTATACACACAGAAGCCCGGCAACTGTCGTCCAACCGTTAAATAAACAAATTTGTGAGGCATTATCTCCCACTCACAGAGCCATGCTGACTACTCCCAATCCTCCTTCCTGATGAAGGACTCCTGCCCAAAACGTCGACGTTCCTGCTCCTCGGATGCTGCCTGACCTGCTGTGCTTTTCCAGCACCACTCTAATCTCGACTCTGATGTCCAGCATCTGCAGTCCTCACTGTTGCCTATTCTTAATCAAACCCTGTCTTCCCAAATGCATGTATATATTATCTCTCAGAATCTTTTCAAATAATGTTAAATAGACCACTGTCTCTTAGTAAGTGGAGCCAAGTTTAAATCAAGTGAATTTAACGATTCGAATACAGGAGCAGGGATACCTTGCTGTCATTGCCCAGGGCCTCGGTGAAACTGCACCTGGAAGAACGTGTGCAGTTCGGTCTCCATATCTGAGGAAGGAGTTCTGGGTATGGAGTGACTGCAGTGATTTCTGGGATGGTAGGGTTGACGTATGGGGTGGGAACTGGATCGGTTAGGACTATATTCACTAGAGTTTCAAAGAATGACTCGAGGTATCTCATAGAAATAAAATTCTAACCTGATTAATGAGGTGCCTTCCTCAACCATTCCAGAGGGTAGTTAAGAGAGAGTGGTGCTGGAAAAAGTACAGCAGGTCAGGCAGCATCCGAGGAACGACGTTTCGGGCATAAGCCCTTCATCAGGAATGAGGCTTGTGGGCCGGGGAGCTGAGAGATAAATGGGAGGGAGGGGGTGGTGGAGCTGGGGGTGGGGGGGAGGGGGGGAGAGATAGCTGAGAAAGTGATAGGTCGACGAAGGTGAAAGGTCAGAGGAGGGAGTGATAGACAGGTCAGGAGGGCAGTGCCGAGTTGGAGGCTTGGGACAGGGATAATGTGGAGGATCCACATTTATCCCGCATGGTTGAAGGGTCCCAAGGCATAAAATGAGACGCGCTTCCTCCTGGCACTGGGCGGTAATGATTTGGCAGTGGAGGAGGTTCAGGACCTGCATGTCTTTGGTGGAGTGATAGTTGTAGGGAGGGGGAGGCTGGCACGGGAGAGTTGAAGTGCTCAGTCACTTGGGGTTGGTTGGTGTGGGTGTCCCAGAGATGTTCTCTGAAATGATCTGTAAGTTGACGTCCTGTTTCCCTGACGTAGCGGAGACCACATTAGATGCAACGGATGCAGTAGATGACATTGGTGGAGGTACACGCAAATTTCTGTTGGATGTGGAAGGACTTAAGAGTCAACCAAATTGTTGTGGGTATGGAGTCAAATGTAGGCCAGACCAGGTAAGGACAGCAGATTTCCTTCCTCTGCAGAAAACTGGATGGCATTTGAACAACAATTGATGCTCGTTGTCATGGTCAGGACTACTGAGACCAGTTTTCATTTTCAGATTCTTATTAACAGGACGCGACAGGGTAAATGGAGGAAGGGTGTTCTGTGAGACCAAGGAGTTCAGAACCAGAGGTCGCAGTCTAAGGATGCGGGGACGGCCATTTTGGACTGAATGAGGAGAAATGTCTTCATCCAGGAAGTGGTAAGCCTGTGGAATTCACTGCCACAGAAAAATGCTGAGGCCAAAAACTGAATGTTTCAAGAAGGACTTAGATATATTTCTTAGGGCTAAAGGAATCAAGGGAAATGGGGAGAAAGAGGAAACAGAGGACTGAGTTGGATGGTCATCCATGATCATCTTGAATGGCGGAGCAGATTCAAAGGACTGAATGGCCTACTCCTGCTCCCATTTTCTATGTTTCGATGAGTCACCATTTAATTCCACAACTGGATGTGAAATCCATACTTCCATACAGTTTAGCCTTTTCCCCAAGAGTTACTAAAACCTTCATGCTGTTCAGAATCTGTTGTGTAGGAATAATGATTACAACTTTAGTACGATTTGAATTCTTAGAATCCCTACACAGTGTGGAAACAGGCCATTTGGCCCAACAAGTCCACACTGAGTGTCCGAAGACCCTATTACTCTACATTTACCTCAGACTAATGCAGCCAATCTACACATCACTGAATACTATGGGCAGTTTAGCATGGCCAAGTCACCTGACCTGCACCGTGAGGAAACCGGAGCACACATGCAAATCCAAACAGACAGTCGCCAGAGGGTGGAATCGAACCCGGGTCCCTGATGCTGTGAGCCACCGTGCTGCCCCCATTCTATATTCACTCTCTCAATATCCCATCCTTGACTCCCCGCTCATCTGTTAAATTTATCCAGTTGCCTCCGGCTGCAATGTTTTTATATTTCTAACCTGATTACTTAGTCCACATGTGATTTTTCCCCCCAATCTGTGTTACATCGCAATTCAACATTTGAGCTGCAAATATATCTGTTCAATAAAGCACGAACCTTATTAAGTCAATACAGCCTCTTTCCCCTGACTATGGGAAATGGGCAGGGAACAGGCATAATGGATGAAACAGTTTCCTCACAACGTGCACGCTCCCTGTTAATTCTAAACAGCCCAGAGACCTGGGGGACCTGCACACTGCCATGGGTTATCGACTGGACACATCAGCTCTCTCTAAAAGGAGGTGCACAAAAACTAGGAGTGGCACAATAGGAAAATTCCTCAAATGTTTGATCCGTTGAACCCCTCACTCCAAATCACAAGGAAAAACTGAAGCAAAGGTATTAGTGCTGGCTGGAATCCCTTTTTTTAAAAACCCATCCCAGACTGTCTTTGAATGGACAGCCTTGCTTGGCCATTTCGGAGGATAGTTATGAGTCAATCTCCTTCCTCTTGGAGTCAGATTTAGGCCAGACCCAGGTAAGGGTGACAGCTTTCCTTCTCTGAAGTAGGCAGCTCTACAAAAGTGGGGGTGATCCCGAACTTAACTTCAGGAAACAAAGCTGAGCAAGGGATTGAGGTACCAGTGGGGGAGCATTTTGCAGACAGTGATCACAACTTTCATTAGATTCGAGTTTGCTATGAAAAAGTACACGGCTAATGATGATGATGAGGGGGGCTTTAAGGTTGATTTTAATAAGATCAGATGTGATTTGGCCAGAGTGGACTGGGAGCACATACTCTCGGAATAAATCTGTCTCTGAATAGAGGGATACATTGAAGGGGGAAACAGAGAGAGTACGGGGCTAACATGTTCAAAGAAAGAGAAAGGATTGGACCATCACGGGCGGCACGGTGGTTAGCACTGCTGCCTCACTGTGCCAGAGACCCGGGTTTAATTCCCGCCTCAGGCAGCTGTCTGTGTGGAGTTTGCACATTCTCCCTGTGTCTGTGTGGGTGTTCTCCGGTTTTGACCCACTGACCAAAAATATGCAGGTTAGGTGAATTGGCCAGGCTAAATTGCCCGAAGTGTTAGGTGAAGGGGTAAATGTAGGGGAATGGGTCTGGGTGAGTTGCTCTTCGGAGGGACGGTGTGGACTTGTTGGGCCGAAGGGCCAGTTTCCACACTGTAAGTAATCTAAACATCAAATCCTGTGGACCCTGGATATTGAGGGATGCATAGCATTGGATAGAGAGAAAAAGAGAGGCTTATGACAAATGCTGAGGGCTCAATGCAGCAGCACCCTAGAAGAGCATAGACTGTGCAAGAGAGAATTTAAGAGGGAGATTTGGAGAGCTAAAAGGGTATATAAAGCATGCTGGTAGATAAAATAAAGGAAAATCCCGTTCACAGAAAAATTAATTGTAAAAGGAAAGAGTGGGACCACAGGACCACAAGGTAATTTGCCCATGGAACCAAATGATGTAGATGGAGTTCTAAATGAATACAGAGGAACCTCAATTATCCGGCATTCGGTTATCCGAATATTGGATAATCCGGCAAGATCGCAAGGTCTCGATGCTCGGTTAAACTATGTCATAGAGTCATAGAGGTGCACAGCACGGAAACAGACCCTTCAGTCCAACTCGTTCCATGCCGACCAGATATCCCAACCCAATCTTATCTGGCATTTGATTATCCGGAATTCGATTAATCGAACAAAATACTCCTCGCCTGCGTCCTTCAGATAATCGAAGTTCCCCTGTACTTTATGTCAGTGTTCACGAGTGAGAGAGATAACATGGGCACAGAAATAGGGAGAAAGTCGGTGAAACAATTAAAGTGATGAACACAGACAGAGGGTACGTTCCGAGAGGTCTGCCAGGCTTAAGGATAGATACATTTCCAGCGCTGGGTGAAATGTATCCCGGGTTGTTGAGTGAGGCAAGGGATGAAACGGTAGGGATGATTGTAAAAATTTCAATTCCTGTCTGGCCACAGGAGAGCTGTCAGTCGGCTGGAGGATAGCCAATGGGTATCATTATTCAAGAAGGGAGCAAGGGATAAACCAGCAAACTACAGGCCAGTTAGTCTAACTTCAGTGGTGGGGAAACTATTGGACGCGATTCGTAGGGACAGAATTAATGCATTTGGAGAGAGGCAGGGATTAATCAAGAACAGTTAATATTGTTTTGTGAAGGGAAGGTCATACCTGACCAACTTGATTGAACTTTTCAAAGCGGTGACCAGGTGAGTAGATGACAGCAGTGCTTTTGATGTTGTCTATTTGGACTTCAATTAGGCTTTTGAGAAGGTCCCCTTAACAGCATATGGGGCACAAGGAAATTTGACAAATTGGATCCACATTTTGCTGAGTGTGAGGAAGCAGGGGGTGATGGTTGAGGATAGTTTTTCTGACTGGAAGTCTGTGTCCAATGGGGTCCCACAGGGGTCAGTGTTGAGGTCTTTGCTGTTTATGGTTTATATAAATTACTTGAATATAGATTAGATCAGATTCCTTACAGTGTGGAAACAGGCCCTTCAGCCTAACCAGTCCATACTGACCCCCTGAAGAGTAACCATCCAGACCCATTTCCCTCTCAGTAATGCATCTAACACTACAGGCAATTTAACATGGCCAATTCACCTAACCTGCACATCTTTGGACTGTGGGAGGAAACCAGAGCACCCGGAGGAAACCCACGCAGACATGGGGAGAATGTGCAAACTCCACACAGACAGTCGCCCGAGGCTGGAATCGAACCTGGGACCCTAGTACTGTGACGCAGCAGTGCTAACCACTGAGCCACCGTGCTGCCCGTGTAGGAGGGTCGATCAGTAAGTTCACAGCCAATACAAAAAATTGGTGGGGCGGTAAAAAGTGAGGAGGATAGCTTGAGATTACAGGAGGATAGAGATGGGCTGGTCAGTGGCAAATGGAATTCAATCTGGATAAATGTGAGGTGATACACTTGGGTAGGACACTCAAGGCAAAGGAACACATGATGGACAGTAGGACCCTGGGAAGCACCAGGGATCAGGGGACCTTGGTGTGCATGTCCACCAGTCCTTTAAGGTATCAGAACAGGTGGATAAAGTACTTATGAGGCATATGGGATATTAGGGAGCAGGGAGATTATGCTAGAACTGTACAAAGCATTGGTTAGACCACAGCTAGAGCCTTGTGTGCACTTCTGGAGGGATGTGGAAGGAAATGCAGAGACTGCAGAGCAGGTTTACCAGGATGGTGCCTGGGCTGGACACCAGTGATGAGGAGAGATGGGACAGACTGGGGATGTTTTCCTTAGAGCAGAGAAGATTGGGAGGGGACATGATTGAGATGTATACAATCATGAGGGGCATAGGTAGGATAAATAGGAAGAAATCTATCCCCTTGATGGAGTTTAGATTTAAATTCAAGGGCTGGAGGTCTGGGGGGAAAGGTGAGGAAATATGTTTTCATGCAGAGGGTGCTGAGACTCTGGAACTCACTGCCTGTAAGATTGGGAGAGACAGAAACCCTCAGAACATTGAAGGAGTATTGAGGTGTGCACTTGTGATGCCAAGGCTGTGAACCACATGTTGGAAAATGGGATTGGAACAGCGCGGTAGTTATTTCTTACCAGCACAGACACGGCGGGTCAAAGGACCTTTCTCTGGGCTGTCCATCTCTGTGGCTGTATGGAGTAAACCAAAACGGATGTGGAAAGCAATTATTGCTTTGGTCGGCACGGTCAGGAAAATCGAGACCAGCCTTTATTTTTCAGATTTTTTTAATCAATTCAATTTACCCTCCGCCACATCCCTCTAGATGACTCATCCGGTGACGTTACTGCGACTGTCACATATTTTTACGAAGCCAATAAACTGAACACACAAAATGTTTCTGGCAGGACTGCAAATATTTCTGCTTGCGTCTCTAATTCCAGGCATGCTCCGGAGCAATTCTGGAGAGTTGGGAACGGAACAGGAACCAGCAAGACTTACGGATTGGTTGTGCTAAAGAGGAACATGGAGCTGTAGGGAAGAATTGTTCGGGACTTTTTCACCTCGTTCTTGACTGAGCTGTTGCTGCTGCACTTACTCGGGTTGTTCCCTGGAAGAGAAACACAAAGGAGAAATGAAGAGGGAATGGCTGCTCAGCTCAGTTTTCCGGAATTCTCCATATGGTACCAGATTGTGTCCCAGAACTCCTTGGATCTCATTTGGAACAGGCAGGAGAAGGCGGCTAGGATGCTCTGTTGGGAATAGAAATGGGGGGCCTGTGAAACTGTAGAATGGCTGGCACATTTCGGAGAAGAGGGGAGGGACTCTGTGCCCCGCAGTGAGGGTCAGCACCTTCAGGGTTGATAGAATCCCTCACAGTGTGGAAAGAGGTTATTTGGCCTTACCAACAATCCTAAGAGGATCCCATCCAGCCCCAGCCTCCATCCTACTCCCAGAACTTGGCATTCCCCACGGCTAACAAACCCAGCCTGCACATTCTTGGACACTACAGGACGATTTAGCATGGCCCATCCACCTAACCTGGACATCTGGGGAAGGAAACCGGAGCACCCGGGTGAAAACCCACACAGACACGGGGAGGATGTGCAGGATAGGACAGGCCTGCAGAACAGGCCCTCTGCGAGGTCTGGCATCATTGCAAATTGGATTCAAGAGCAGTCACTCACACTTCACTGTTGGCATTCATCTCTTTCATCCATGTTAAAACTATAGTCACAATGAGACCATCATTGTGAGATCAGCATTTATGACCCACCTGTAATTCCCCAGAGTCATGGTTATGACTAGAGTTACAAGTCAGTCAGGCACGGAGAATGACACTGTGACACAGGGAATGACACCGCGACAATCGGAATGACACTGTCACACGGAGAATGACACTGCGACACGGGCAGTGACACTGCGACATGGGGAGTGACACTGTCACATGGAGAATGACACTGCCACACAGAGAATGAAACTGTCACATGGGGAATGACCAAGCGACACGGGAAATGACACTGCGACACGGAAAATGACGCTGCGACACGGAGAATGATGCTGCGACACGGAGAATGACACTTTCACACAGAGAATGACGCTGCGACACGGAGAATAATAGTGACACGGAGAATGACGTTGCGACACGGAGAATGACGCTGCGACACGGAGAATGACAGAGTGACACGGAGAATGACAGAGTGACACGGAGAATGACGCTGCGACACGGAGAATGACAGAGTGACATGGAGAATGACGCTGCGACACAGAAAGTGACGCTGTGACACGGAGAATGAAAGTGTGACATGGAGAACTACACTGTGACACGGGGAATGACGCTGCAACACGGAGAATGACGCTGCGACACGGGGAATGACGCTGAGACATGGAGAATGACAGAGTGACACGGGGAATGACGTTGCGACATGCAGAATGACGCTGCAACACGGAGAATGACACCGCGACACGGAGAATGACGCTGCCACACGGAGAACAACGCTGCGACACGGGGAACGACACTGCGACACGGGGAACGACACGGGAGAATGACACTGCGACACGGGGAACGACACTGCGACACGCGGAATGACACTGCGACACGGGGAACGACACTGCGACACGGAGAATGATGCTGCGACACGGAGAATGATGCAGCGACACGGGGAAATGACACAGCGACATGGGGAATGATGCAGCGACCCGGGGAATGACACTGCGACCCGGGGAATGACGCAGCGACCCGGGGAATGACATAGTGACACGAGGAATTACATAGAGACACGGGGAATGACAATGCGACACGGAGAATGACACTGCGACACGGTGAATGACGCTGTGACACGGGGAATGACATTGCGACATGGAGAATGACGCTGTCACACGGGGAATGATGCTGCGACACGGGGAATGACACTGCGACACGGGGAATGACACTGCGACACGGGGAATGAAAGTGTGACACGGGGAATGAAAGTGTGACACGCGGAATGACACTGCGACACGGAGAATGCCGCTGTGACAGGCAGAATGACACTGAGACACAGGGAACAACACGGCGACATGGGGAATGACACTGCGACACGCGGAACGACACTGCGACCCGGGGAGTGACACTGCGACACGGGGAGTGACACTGTGACACGGGAAATGACACTGTGACACGGAGAACGACACTGCGACACGGGGAATGACACTGCGACACGGGGAATGACACTGCGACACGGAGAATGACACTGTGGCACGGGGACAGAAAGTGTGACATGGAAAATGAAAGTGTGACACACGGAATAACACTGCGACACGGGGAACGACACTGCGACGGGGGAATGACACTGTGACACGGGGAACGATACTGCGACAGGGGGAATGACACTGCGACATGGAGAATGACACTGCGACACGGACAATGACACTGTGACACGCGGAACGACACTGCGACACGCGGAACGACGCTGCGACATGGGGAACGACGCTGCGACACGGAGAATGACGTTGCGACACGGGGAATGATACTGCGACGGGGAATGACACTGCGACACGGAGAATGACACTGCGACACGGGGAATGACACTGCGACACGGAGAATGACACTGCGACACGGAGAACGACACTACGACATGGAGAATGATGTTGCGACATGGAGAATGACGCTGCGACACGGGGAATGACACAGCGACACAGGGAGTGACACTGCGACATGGGGAATGACGCTGCAACACGCAGAACGACACTGCGACACGGGGAATGATGCTGCGACACGGGGAATGATGCTGCGACACGGGGAATGACGCTGCGACATGGGGAATAACACTGCGACACGGGGAATGACACTGCGACATGGGGAATGACACTGCGACACGGGGAACGACACTGTGACACGGAGAATGACACTGCGACACGGGGAATGACACTGTGACACGCGGAATGACACTGCGATACGGGGAATGACACTGCGACACGGGGAATGACACTGCGACACGGAGAATGACGCTGCGACACAGGGAATGAGACTGCGACATGGGGAATGACACTGCGACACGGAGAACGACACTGCGACACGCGGAACGACACTGCGATACGCGGAACGATGCTGCGACACGCGGAACGACGCTGCGACACGGGGAATGACGCTGCGACACAGAGAATGACGCTGCGACACTGGGAGTGACACTGCGACACGGGGAATGACACTGCGACACGGGGAACTCAACTGCAACACGGAGAATGACATAGCGACACAGGGAAACGACGCTGCGACACGTGGAATGAGACTGCGACACGGGGAGTGATACTGCGACACGGGGAATGACACTGCGACATGGGGAACGACACTGTGACACGGAGAATGACACTGCGACACAGGGAACGACGCTGCGACACGGGGAATGACACTGCGACATGGGGAACGACACTGTGACACGGAGAATGACACTGCGACAAAGGGAATGACACTGCGACATGGGGAATGACACTGCGACATGGGGAACGACACTGTGACACGGAGAATGACACTGCGACACAGGGAACGACGCTGCGACACGGGGAATGACACTGCGACACGGAGAATGACACTGTGATACGCGGAACGACACTGCGACACGCGGAACGACGCTGCGACATGGGGAACGACGCTGCGACACGGAGAATGACGTTGCGACACGGGGAATGACACTGCGACACGGAGAATGACGCTGCGACACGGGGAGTGACGCTCCGACACTGAGAATGACACTGCGACACAGGGAATGACGCTGCGATACGGGGAATGACGCTGCGACACGGGGAATGACGCTGCGACACGGGGAATGACACTGCGACACGGAGAATGACACTGCGACACGGGGAGTGACGCTCCGACACTGAGAATGACACTGCGACACGGGGAATGACGCTGCAATACGGGGAATGACGCTGCGACACGGGGAAAGACGCTGCGACACAGGGAATGACACTGTGACACGGGGAATGACACTGCGACAAAGGGAATGACACTGCGACATGAAGAATGACGCTGCGACATGGAGAATGACACTGCGACACGGGGAATGACACTGCGACACGGGGAATGACACTGCGGCACGGGGAATGACACTGAGGCACGGGGAATGACACTGTGACATGAAGAATGACGCGGTGACACGGAGAATGACACTACGACACGGGGAATGACACTGTGACACGGGGAGTGACACTACGACACGGGGAATGACACTGCGGCACGGGGAATGACACTGCGACATGAAGAATGACGCTGCGGCATGGAGAATGACACTGCGACACGGGGAATGACACTGCGACACGGGGAATGACACAGCGACATGGGGAATGAAACTCCGACACGGGGAATGACACTGCGACAAAGGAATGACACTGCGACAAAGGAATGACACTGCGACATGAAGAATGACGCTGCGACATGGAGAATGACACTGCGACACGGGGAATGACACTGCGACACGGGGAATGAAACTCCGACACGGGGAATGACACTGCGACATGAAGAATGACGCTGCGACACGGGGAATGACACTGCGGCACGGGGAATGACACTGTGACACGGGGAATGACACTGTGACATGAAGAATGACACTGAGACACGGAGAATGACACTACGACACGGGGAATGACACTGTGACACGGGGAGTGACACTACGACACGGGGAATGACACTGCGACACGGGGAATGACACTGCGACACGGGGAATGACACTGTGACATGAAGAATGACGCGGTGACACGGAGAATGACACTACGACACGGGGAATGACACTGTGACACGGGGAGTGACACTACGACACGGGGAATGACACTGCGACACGGGGAATGACACTGCGACACGGGGAATGAAACTCCGACACGGGGAATGACATTGCGACACGTGGAATGACACTGTGACACGGAGAATGACAGTGCGACACGGAGAATGACACTGCGACACGGGGAATGACACTGCGACACGGGAAATGATACCGCGACACGGAGAATGAAACTGCGACACGGGAAATGACACTGCGACACGGCGAATGACGCTGCGGCACGGGGAATGACACTGCGACACGGGGAATGACACTGCGAAACGGGGAATGACACTGCGACACGGGGAATGACACTGCGAAACGGGGAATGACACTGCGACACGGAGAATGATGCTGCCATAGGGGGAACGAGACTGCGATATGAAGAATGATACTGCGAAACGGGGAATGACACTGCGACACGGGGAATGACACTGCGACACGGGGAAAGACACTGCGACACGGGGAATGACACTGCGAAATGTGGAATGACACTGGGACACGGAGAATGACACTGCGACACGGAGAATGACACTGCGACACGAGGAATGACACTGCGACATGAAGAATGACGCTGCGGCACGGAGAATGACACTGCGACATGGGGAATGACACTGCGACACGGAGAATGATACTGCGACATGGGGAATGACACTGCGACATGGGGAATGACACTGCGACACGGAGAATGACACTGCCACATGGGGAATGACACTGCGACACGGAGAATGACACTGCGACACGGAGAATGATACTGCGACATGGGGAATGACACTGCGACATGGGGAATGACACTGCGACACGGAGAATGACACTGCGACACGGGGAATGACACTGCGACACGGGGAATGACACTGATGCACGGGGAATGACCCTGTGACATGAAGAATGACGCGGTGACACGGAGAATGACACTACGACACGGGGAATGACACTGTGACACGGGGAGTGACACTACGACACGGGGAATGACACTGCGGCACGGGGAATGACACTGCGACACGGGGAATGACACTGCGGCACGGGGAATGACACTGAGACAGGGGAATGATACTGCGACACGGGGAATGACACTGCGACATTAAGAATGACGCTGCGGCACGGAGAATGACACTGAGACAGGGGAATGATACTGCGACACGGGGAATGACACTGCGACATTAAGAATGATGCTGTGACACGGAGAATGACACTACGACACGGGGAATGACACTGTGACACGGGGAGTGACACTACGACACGGGGAATGACACTGCGGCACGGGGAATGACACTGCGACACGGGGAATGACACTGCGACACGAGGAACGACACTGCAATATGAAGAATGACGCTGTGGCACGGGGAATGACACTGCGACAGGGGAATGACACTGCGACAGGGGAATGACACTGCGACATGAAGAATGATACTGTGACACGGAGAATGATACTACGACACGGGGAATGACACTGCGACACGGGGAATGACACTGCGACATGAAGAATGATACTGTGACACGGAGAATGATACTACGACACGGGGAATGACACGGCGACATGGGGAATGACACTACAACACGGAGAATGACATTGCGACACGGAGAATGACACTGCGACACGGGGAATGACACTGCGACATGAAGAATGACGCTGCGACATGGAGAATGACACTGCGACACGGGGAATGACACTGCGGCACGGGGAATGACACTGAGGCACGAGGAATGACACTGTGACATGAAGAATGACGCGGTGACATGGAGAATGATACTGCGACATGGAGAATGACACTGCGACACGGGGAATGACACTGCGACAGGGGAATGATACTGCGACACGGAGAATGACACTGCGACAGGGGAATGACACTGCGACACGGGGAATGACACTGCGACAGGGGAATGACACTGCGACACGGGGAATGACACTGCGACAAAGGGAATGACACTGTGACACGGGGAAGGACACTGCGACAAGGAGAATGATGCTGCGATATGAAGAATGACACTGCGACACGGGGAATGACACTGCCACATGGGGAATGACACTGCGACATGAAGAATGACACTGCGACATGAAGAATGACACTGCGACACGGGGAATGACACTGCGACACGGGGAACTCAACTGCAACACGGAGAATAACATAGCGACACAGGGAAACGACGCTGCGACACGTGGAATGAGACTGCGACACGGGGAGTGATACTGCGACACGGGGAATGACACTGCGACATGGGGAACGACACTGTGACACGGAGAATGACACTGCGACACAGGGAACGACGCTGCGACACGGAGAATGACACTGCGACACGGAGAATGACACTGTGACACGCGGAACGACACTGCGACACGCGGAACGACGCTGCGACATGGGGAACGACGCTGCGACACGGAGAATGACGTTGCGACACGGGGAATGACACTGCGACACGGAGAATGACACTGCGACACGGGGAGTGACGCTCCGACACTGAGAATGACACTGCGACACAGGGAATGACGCTGCGATACGGGGAATGACGCTGCGACACGGGGAATGACGCTGCGACATGGGGAATGACACTGCGACACGGAGAATGACACTGCGACACGGGGAGTGACGCTCCGACACTGAGAATGACACTGCGACACGGGGAATGACGCTGCAATACGGGGAATGACGCTGCGACACGGGGAAAGACGCTGCGACACAGGGAATGACACTGTGACACGGGGAATGACACTGCGACAAAGGGAATGACACTGCGACATGAAGAATGACGCTGCGACATGGAGAATGACACTGCGACACGGGGAATGACACTGCGACACGGGGAATGACACTGCGACACGGGGAATGACACTGAGGCACGGGGAATGACACTGTGACATGAAGAATGACGCGGTGACACGGAGAATGACACTACGACACGGGGAATGACACTGTGACACGGGGAGTGACACTACGACACGGGGAATGACACTGCGGCACGGGGAATGACACTGCGACATGAAGAATGACGCTGCGGCATGGAGAATGACACTGCGACAAAGGAATGACACTGCGACAAAGGAATGACACTGCGACATGAAGAATGACGCTGCGACATGGAGAATGACACTGCGACACGGGGAATGACACTGCGACATGGGGAATGACACTGCGAAACGGGGAAGGACACTGCGACAAGGAGAATGATGCTGCGATATGAAGAATGACACTGCGACACGGGGAATGACACTGCGACACGGGGAATGAAACTCCGACACGGGGAATGACACTGCGACACGGGGAATGACACTGCGACACGGAGAATGATACTGCGACACGGAGAATGACATTGCGACACGGAGAATGACACTGCGACACGGGGAATGACACTGCGACATGAAGAATGACGCTGCGACATGGAGAATGACACTGCGACACGGGGAATGACACTGCGGCACGGGGAATGACACTGAGGCACGAGGAATGACACTGTGACATGAAGAATGACGCGGTGACATGGAGAATGATACTGCGACATGGAGAATGACACTGCGACACGGGGAATGACACTGCGACAGGGGAATGATACTGCGACACGGAGAATGACACTGCGACAGGGGAATGACACTGCGACACGGGGAATGACACTGCGACAGGGGAATGACACTGCGACACGGGGAATGACACTGCGACAAAGGGAATGACACTGTGACACGGGGAAGGACACTGCGACAAGGAGAATGATGCTGCGATATGAAGAATGACACTGCGACACGGGGAATGACACTGCCACATGGGGAATGACACTGCGACATGAAGAATGACACTGCGACATGAAGAATGACACTGCGACACGGGGAATGACACTGCGACACGGGGAACTCAACTGCAACACGGAGAATAACATAGCGACACAGGGAAACGACGCTGCGACACGTGGAATGAGACTGCGACACGGGGAGTGATACTGCGACACGGGGAATGACACTGCGACATGGGGAACGACACTGCGACACGGAGAATGACACTGTGACACGCGGAACGACACTGCGACACGCGGAACGACGCTGCGACATGGGGAACGACGCTGCGACACGGAGAATGACGTTGCGACACGGGGAATGACACTGCGACACGGAGAATGACACTGCGACACGGGGAGTGACGCTCCGACACTGAGAATGACACTGCGACACAGGGAATGACGCTGCGATACGGGGAATGACGCTGCGACACGGGGAATGACGCTGCGACATGGGGAATGACACTGCGACACGGAGAATGACACTGCGACACGGGGAGTGACGCTCCGACACTGAGAATGACACTGCGACACGGGGAATGACGCTGCAATACGGGGAATGACGCTGCGACACGGGGAAAGACGCTGCGACACAGGGAATGACACTGTGACACGGGGAATGACACTGCGACAAAGGGAATGACACTGCGACATGAAGAATGACGCTGCGACATGGAGAATGACACTGCGGCACGGGGAATGACACTGAGGCACGGGGAATGACACTGTGACATGAAGAATGACGCGGTGACACGGAGAATGACACTACGACACGGGGAATGACACTGTGACACGGGGAGTGACACTACGACACGGGGAATGACACTGCGGCACGGGGAATGACACTGCGACATGAAGAATGACGCTGCGGCATGGAGAATGACACTGCGACAAAGGAATGACACTGCGACATGAAGAATGACGCTGCGACATGGAGAATGACACTGCGACACGGGGAATGACACTGCGACATGGGGAATGACACTGCGAAACGGGGAAGGACACTGCGACAAGGAGAATGATGCTGCGATATGAAGAATGACACTGCGACACGGGGAATGACACTGCGACACGGGGAATGAAACTCCGACACGGGGAATGACACTGCGACACGGGGAATGACACTGCGACACGGAGAATGATACTGCGACACGGAGAATGACATTGCGACACAGAGAATGACACTGCGACACGGGGAATGACAGTGCGACATGAAGAATGACGCTGCGACATGGAGAATGACACTGCGACACGGGGAATGACACTGCGGCACGGGGAATGACACTGAGGCACGAGGAATGACACTGTGACATGAAGAATGACGCGGTGACATGGAGAATGATACTGCGACATGGAGAATGACACTGCGACACGGGGAATGACACTGCGACAGGGGAATGATACTGCGACACGGAGAATGACACTGCGACAGGGGAATGACACTGCGACAGGGGAATGACACTGCGACACGGGGAATGACACTGCGACAAAGGGAATGACACTGTGACACGGGGAAGGACACTGCGACAAGGAGAATGATGCTGCGATATGAAGAATGACACTGCGACACGGGGAATGACACTGCCACATGGGGAATGACACTGCGACATGAAGAATGACACTGCGACATGAAGAATGACACTGCGACACGGGGAATGACACTGCGACACGGGGAACTCAACTGCAACACGGAGAATAACATAGCGACACAGGGAAACGACGCTGCGACACGTGGAATGAGACTGCGACACGGGGAGTGATACTGCGACACGGGGAATGACACTGCGACATGGGGAACGACACTGTGACACGGAGAATGACACTGCGACACAGGGAACGACGCTGCGACACGGAGAATGACACTGCGACACGGAGAATGACACTGTGACACGCGGAACGACACTGCGACACGCGGAACGACGCTGCGACATGGGGAACGACGCTGCGACACGGAGAATGACGTTGCGACACGGGGAATGACACTGCGACACGGAGAATGACACTGCGACACGGGGAGTGACGCTCCGACACTGAGAATGACACTGCGACACAGGGAATGACGCTGCGATACGGGGAATG
The DNA here is from genome assembly GCF_020745735.1 of Hemiscyllium ocellatum. Classification (NCBI taxonomy): domain Eukaryota; kingdom Metazoa; phylum Chordata; class Chondrichthyes; order Orectolobiformes; family Hemiscylliidae; genus Hemiscyllium; species Hemiscyllium ocellatum. Next base: position 23,888,687 of record NC_083409.1, read on the forward strand.
ACGCTGCGACACGGGGAATGACGCTGCGACATGGGGAATGACACTGCGACACGGAGAATGACACTGCGACACGGGGAGTGACGCTCCGACACGGAGAATGACACTGCGACACGGGGAATGACGCTGCAATACGGGGAATGACGCTGCGACACGGGGAAAGACGCTGCGACACAGGGAATGACACTGTGACACGGGGAATGACACTGCGACAAAGGGAATGACACTGCGACATGAAGAATGACGCTGCGACATGGAGAATGACACTGCGACACGGGGAATGACACTGCGACACGGGGAATGACACTGCGGCACGGGGAATGACACTGAGGCACGGGGAATGACACTGTGACATGAAGAATGACGCGGTGACACGGAGAATGACACTACGACACGGGGAATGACACTGTGACACGGGGAGTGACACTACGACACGGGGAATGACACTGCGGCACGGGGAATGACACTGCGACATGAAGAATGACGCTGCGGCATGGAGAATGACACTGCGACAAAGGAATGACACTGCGACAAAGGAATGACACTGCGACATGAAGAATGACGCTGCGACATGGAGAATGACACTGCGACACGGGGAATGACACTGCGACATGGGGAATGACACTGCGAAACGGGGAAGGACACTGCGACAAGGAGAATGATGCTGCGATATGAAGAATGACACTGCGACACGGGGAATGACACTGCGACACGGGGAATGAAACTCCGACACAGGGAATGACACTGCAACACGGGGAATGACACTGCGACACGGAGAATGATACTGCGACACGGAGAATGACATTGCGACACGGGGAGTGACGCTGCGACACTGAGAATGACACTGCGACACAGGGAATGACACTGCGACATGAAGAATGACGCTGCGACATGGAGAATGACACTGCGACACGGGGAATGACACTGCGACACGGGGAATGACACTGCGACACGGGGAATGAAACTCCGACACGGGGAATGACACTGCGGCACGGGGAATGACACTGTGACACGGGGAGTGACACTACGACACGGGGAATGACACTGCGGCACGGGGAATGACACTGCGACACGGGGAATGACACTGCGACATGAAGAATGACGCTGCGGCACGGAGAATGACACTGCGGCACGGGGAATGACACTGCGACACGGGAAATGACACTGCGGCACGGGGAATGACACTGCGACACGGGGAATGACACTGCGGCACGGGGAATGACACTGCGGCACGGGGAATGACACTGCGACATGAAGAATGACGCTGCGGCACGGGGAATGACACTGTGACACGGGGAATGACACTGCGACACGGGAAATGACACTGCGAAACGGGGAATGACACTGCGACACGGGAAATGATTCCGCGACACGGAGAATGAAACTGCGACACGGGGAATGACACTGCGACATGAAGAATGACACTACGACACGGAGAATGACACTGCGACACGGGGAATGACACAGCGACACGGGGAATGAAACTCCGACACGGGGAATGACACAGCGACACGGGGAATGACACTGCGACATGAAGAATGACGCTGCGACACGGGGAATGACACTGCGGCACGGGGAACGACACTGTGACATGAAGAATGACGTGGTGACACGGAGAATGACACTACGACACGGGGAATGACACTGTGACACGGGGAGTGACACTACGACACGGGGAATGACACTGCGACACGGAGAATGACACTGCGACACGGGAAATGATACCGCGACACGGAGAATGAAACTGCGACACGGGAAATGACACTGCGACACGGCGAATGACGCTGCGGCACGGGGAATGACACTGCGACACGGGGAATGTCACTGCGAAACGGGGAATGACACTGCGACACGGGGAATGACACTGCGACACGGGGAAAGACACTGCGACATGGGGAATGACACTGCGAAATGTGGAATGACACTGGGACACGGAGAATGACACTGCGACACGGAGAATGACACTGCGACACGAGGAATGACACTGCGACATGGGGAATGATGCTGCGACACGGGGAATGACACTGCGAAACGGGGAATGACACTGCGACACGGGGAATGACACTGCGACACGGGGAAAGACGCTGTGACACGGGGAATGACACTGCGACAGGGGAATGACACTGCGACACGGGGAACGACACTTCGACACGGGGAATGACACTGCGACACGAGGAATGACACTGCGACATGAAGAATGACGCTGCGGCACGGGGAATGACACTGCCACATGGGGAATGACACTGCGACACGGAGAATGACACTGCGACACGGAGAATGATACTGCGACACGGGGAATGACACTGCGACATGGGGAATGACACTGCGACACGGAGAATGACACTGCGACACGGGGAATGACACTGCGAAACGGGGAATGACACTGCGACACGGGGAATGACACTGCGACACGGGGAAAGACGCTGTGACACGGGGAATGACACTGCGACAGGGGAATGACACTGCGACACGGGGAACGACACTTCGACACGGGGAATGACACTGGGACACGGAGAATGACACTGCGACACGAGGAATGACACTGCGACATGAAGAATGACGCTGCGGCACGGAGAATGACACTGCGACACGGGGAATGACACTGCCACATGGGGAATGACACTGCGACACGGAGAATGACACTGCGACACGGAGAATGACACTGCGACACGGGGAATGACACTGCGACACGGGGAATGACACTGATGCACGGGGAATGACCCTGTGACATGAAGAATGACGCGGTGACACGGAGAATGACACTACGACACGGGGAATGACACTGTGACATGGGGAGTGACACTACGACACGGGGAATGACGCTGCGGCACGGAGAATGACACTGCGACAAAGGGAATGACACTGTGACATGAAGAATGACACTGCGACACGGAGAATGACACTGCGACACGGAGAATGACACTGCGACACGGGGAATGACACTGCGACACGGGGAATGACACTGATGCACGGGGAATGACCCTGTGACATGAAGAATGACGCGGTGACACGGAGAATGACACTACGACACGGGGAATGACACTGTGACACGGGGAGTGACACTACGACACGGGGAATGACACTGCGGCACGGGGAATGACACTGCGACACGGGGAATGACACTGCGGCACGGGGAATGACACTGCGACATGAAGAATGACGCTGCGGCACGGAGAATGACACTGCGACAAAGGGAATGACACTGTGACATGAAGAATGACACTGCGACACGGGAAGTGACACTGCGACAGGGGAATGACACTGAGACAGGGGAATGATACTGCGACACGGGGAATGACACTGCGACATTAAGAATGATGCTGTGACACGGAGAATGACACTACGACACGGGGAATGACACTGTGACACGGGGAGTGACACTACGACACGGGGAATGACACTGCGGCACGGGGAATGACACTGCGACACGGGGAATGACACTGCGACACGAGGAACGACACTGCAATATGAAGAATGACGCTGTGGCACGGGGAATGACACTGCGACAGGGGAATGACACTGCGACAGGGGAATGACACTGCGACATGAAGAATGATACTGTGACACGGAGTATGATACTACGACACGGGGAATGACACTGCGACACGGAGAATGACACGGCGACATGGGGAATGACACTACAACACGGAGAATGACACTGCGACAAGGGGAATGACACTGCGACACGGAGAATGACACTGCGACATGAAGAATGACGCTGCGACATGGAGAATGACACTGCGACACGGGGAATGACACTGCGACACGGGGAATGACACTGCGGCACGGGGAATGACACTGAGGCACGAGGAATGACACTGTGACATGAAGAATGACGCGGTGACATGGAGAATGATACTGCGACATGGAGAATGACACTGCGACACGGGGAATGACACTGCGACAGGGGAATGATACTGCGACATGGGGAATGACACTGCGACATGAAGAATGACACTGCGACACGGAGAATGACACTGAGACACGGAGAATGACACTGCGACATGAAGAATGACACTGTGACACGGAGAATGATACTACGACACGGGGAATGACACTGCGACACGGAGAATGATACTACGACACGGGAAATGACACTGCGACACGGGGAATGACACTGCGACACGGGGAATGACACTGTGACACGGGGAATGACACTGCGACATGAAGAATGACGCTGCGGCACGGGGAATGACACTGCGACACGGGGAATGACACTGCGACATGGGGAATGACACTGCGACACGGAGAATGATGCTGCGAAACGGGGAAGGACACTGCGACACGGGAAATGACTCTGCGACACGGGGAATGACACTGCGACACGGGGAATGAAACTCCGACACGGGGAATGACATTGCGACACGTGGAATGACACTGCGACACGGGGAATGACAGTGCGACACGGAGAATGACACTGCGATACGGGGAATGACACCGCGACACGGGGAATGACACTGCGGCACGGGGAATGACACTGAGGCAAGAGGAATGACACTGTGACATGAAGAATGACGCGGTGACATGGAGAATGATACTGCGACATGGAGAATGACACTGCGACACGGGGAATGACACTGCGACAGGGGAATGATACTGCGACATGGAGAATGATACTGCGACACGGAGAATGACACTGAGACACGGAGAATGACACTGCGACATGAAGAATGACACTGTGACACGGAGAATGATACTACGACACGGGGAATGACACTGCGACACGGAGAATGATACTACGACACGGGAAATGACACTGCGACATGAAGAATGACACTGCGACACGGAGAATGACACTGAGACACGGAGAATGACACTGCGACATGAAGAATGACACTGTGACACGGAGAATGATACTACGACACGGGGAATGACACTGCGACACGGAGAATGATACTACGACACGGGAAATGACACTGCGACACGGGGAATGACACTGCGACACGGGGAATGACACTAAGGCACGGGGAATGACACTGCGACATGAAGAATGACGCTGCGGCACGGGGAATGACACTGCGACACGGGGAATGACACTGCGACATGGGGAATGACACTGCGACACGGAGAATGATGCTGCGAAACGGGGAAGGACACTGCGACACGGGAAATGACTCTGCGACACGGCGAATGATGCTGCGGCACGGGGAATGACACTGCGACACGGGGAATGAAACTCCGACACGGGGAATGACATTGCGACACGTGGAATGACACTGCGACACGGGGAATGACAGTGCGACACGGAGAATGACACTGCGACACGGGGAATGACACCGCGACATGAAGAATGACGCTGCGGCACGGAGAATGACACTGCGACACGGGAAGTGATACCGCGACATGGAGAATGACACTGCGGCACGGGGAATGACACTGCGACACGGCGAATGACGCTGCGGCACGGGGAATGACACTGCGACAGGGGAATGACACTGCGGCACGGGGAATGACACTACGACAGGGGAGTGACACTGAGACAGGGGAATGATACTGCGACACGGAGAATGACACTGAGGCACGGGGAATGACACTACGATACGGGGAATGACACTGCGACAGGGGAATGATACTGCGACACGGAGAATGACACTGTGACACGGAGAATGATACTACGACACGGGGAATGACACTGCGACATGGGAAACGACACCGCGGCACGGAGAATGACACGGCGACATGGGGAACGCCAGTACGACATGGGGAATGAAACGGCGACACGGGGAATGACGCTGCGAGACGAGGAATGACACTGCGACAAAGGGAATGACACTGCGACATGAAGAATGACGCTGCGACATGGAGAATGACACTGCGACACGGGGAATGACACTGCGACACGGGGAATGACACTGCGGCACGGGGAATGACACTGAGGCACGGGGAATGACACTGTGACATGAAGAATGACGCGGTGACACGGAGAATGACACTACGACACGGGGAATGACACTGTGACACGGGGAGTGACACTACGACACGGGGAATGACACTGCGGCACAGGGAATGACACTGCGACATGAAGAATGACGCTGCGGCATGGAGAATGACACTGCGACAAAGGAATGACACTGCGACAAAGGAATGACACTGCGACATGAAGAATGACGCTGCGACATGGAGAATGACACTGCGACACGGGGAATGACACTGCGACATGGGGAATGACACTGCGAAACGGGGAAGGACACTGCGACAAGGAGAATGATGCTGCGATATGAAGAATGACACTGCGACACGGGGAATGACACTGCGACACGGGGAATGAAACTCCGACACGGGGAATGACACTGCGACACGGGGAATGACACTGCGACACGGAGAATGATACTGCGACACGGAGAATGACATTGCGACACGGAGAATGACACTGCGACACGGGGAATGACACTGCGACATGAAGAATGACGCTGCGACATGGAGAATGACACTGCGACACGGGGAATGACACTGCGGCACGGGGAATGACACTGAGGCACGAGGAATGACACTGTGACATGAAGAATGACGCGGTGACATGGAGAATGATACTGCGACATGGAGAATGACACTGCGACACGGGGAATGACACTGCGACAGGGGAATGATACTGCGACACGGAGAATGACACTGCGACAGGGGAATGACACTGCGACACGGGGAATGACACTGCGACAGGGGAATGACACTGCGACACGGGGAATGACACTGCGACAAAGGGAATGACACTGTGACACGGGGAAGGACACTGCGACAAGGAGAATGATGCTGCGATATGAAGAATGACACTGCGACACGGGGAATGACACTGCCACATGGGGAATGACACTGCGACATGAAGAATGACACTGCGACATGAAGAATGACACTGCGACACGGGGAATGACACTGCGACACGGGGAACTCAACTGCAACACGGAGAATAACATAGCGACACAGGGAAACGACGCTGCGACACGTGGAATGAGACTGCGACACGGGGAGTGATACTGCGACACGGGGAATGACACTGCGACATGGGGAACGACACTGTGACACGGAGAATGACACTGCGACACAGGGAACGACGCTGCGACACGGAGAATGACACTGCGACACGGAGAATGACACTGTGACACGCGGAACGACACTGCAACACGCGGAACGACGCTGCGACATGGGGAACGACGCTGCGACACGGAGAATGACGTTGCGACACGGGGAATGACACTGCGACACGGAGAATGACACTGCGACACGGGGAGTGACGCTCCGACACTGAGAATGACACTGCGACACAGGGAATGACGCTGCGATACGGGGAATGACGCTGCGACACGGGGAATGACGCTGCGACATGGGGAATGACACTGCGACACGGAGAATGACACTGCGACACGGGGAGTGACGCTCCGACACTGAGAATGACACTGCGACACGGGGAATGACGCTGCAATACGGGGAATGACGCTGCGACACGGGGAAAGACGCTGCGACACAGGGAATGACACTGTGACACGGGGAATGACACTGCGACAAAGGGAATGACACTGCGACATGAAGAATGACGCTGCGACATGGAGAATGACACTGCGACACGGGGAATGACACTGCGACACGGGGAATGACACTGCGGCACGGGGAATGACACTGAGGCACGGGGAATGACACTGTGACATGAAGAATGACGCGGTGACACGGAGAATGACACTACGACACGGGGAATGACACTGTGACACGGGGAGTGACACTACGACACGGGGAATGACACTGCGGCACGGGGAATGACACTGCGACATGAAGAATGACGCTGCGGCATGGAGAATGACACTGCGACAAAAGAATGACACTGCGACAAAGGAATGACACTGCGACATGAAGAATGACGCTGCGACATGGAGAATGACACTGCGACACGGGGAATGACACTGCGACATGGGGAATGACACTGCGAAACGGGGAAGGACACTGCGACAAGGAGAATGATGCTGCGATATGAAGAATGACACTGCGACACGGGGAATGACACTGCGACACGGGGAATGAAACTCCGACACGGGGAATGACACTGCGACACGGGGAATGACACTGCGACACGGAGAATGATACTGCGACACGGAGAATGACATTGCGACACGGGGAGTGACGCTGCGACACTGAGAATGACACTGCGACACAGGGAATGACACTGCGACATGAAGAATGACGCTGCGACATGGAGAATGACACTGCGACACGGGGAATGACACTGCGGCACGGGGAATGACACTGAGGCACGAGGAATGACACTGTGACATGAAGAATGACGCGGTGACATGGAGAATGATACTGCGACATGGAGAATGACACTGCGACACGGGGAATGACACTGCGACAGGGGAATGATACTGCGACACGGAGAATGACACTGCGACAGGGGAATGACACTGCGACACGGGGAATGACACTGCGACAGGGGAATGACACTGCGACACGGGGAATGACACTGCGACAAAGGGAATGACACTGTGACACGGGGAAGGACACTGCGACAAGGAGAATGATGCTGCGATATGAAGAATGACACTGCGACACGGGGAATGACACTGCCACATGGGGAATGACACTGCGACATGAAGAATGACACTGCGACATGAAGAATGACACTGCGACACGGGGAATGACACTGCGACACGGGGAACTCAACTGCAACACGGAGAATAACATAGCGACACAGGGAAACGACGCTGCGACACGTGGAATGAGACTGCGACACGGGGAGTGATACTGCGACACGGGGAATGACACTGCGACATGGGGAACGACACTGTGACACGGAGAATGACACTGCGACACAGGGAACGACGCTGCGACACGGAGAATGACACTGCGACACGGAGAATGACACTGTGACACGCGGAACGACACTGCAACACGCGGAACGACGCTGCGACATGGGGAACGACGCTGCGACACGGAGAATGACGTTGCGACACGGGGAATGACACTGCGACACGGAGAATGACACTGCGACACGGGGAGTGACGCTCCGACACTGAGAATGACACTGCGACACAGGGAATGACGCTGCGATACGGGGAATGACGCTGCGACACGGGGAATGACGCTGCGACATGGGGAATGACACTGCGACACGGAGAATGACACTGCGACACGGGGAGTGACGCTCCGACACGGAGAATGACACTGCGACACGGGGAATGACGCTGCAATACGGGGAATGACGCTGCGACACGGGGAAAGACGCTGCGACACAGGGAATGACACTGTGACACGGGGAATGACACTGCGACAAAGGGAATGACACTGCGACATGTAGAATGACGCTGCGACATGGAGAATGACACTGCGACACGGGGAATGACACTGCGACACGGGGAATGACACTGCGGCACGGGGAATGACACTGAGGCACGGGGAATGACACTGTGACATGAAGAATGACGCGGTGACACGGAGAATGACACTACGACACGGGGAATGACACTGTGACACGGGGAGTGACACTACGACACGGGGAATGACACTGCGGCACGGGGAATGACACTGCGACATGAAGAATGACGCTGCGGCATGGAGAATGACACTGCGACAAAAGAATGACACTGCGACAAAGGAATGACACTGCGACATGAAGAATGACGCTGCGACATGGAGAATGACACTGCGACACGGGGAATGACACTGCGACATGGGGAATGACACTGCGAAACGGGGAAGGACACTGCGACAAGGAGAATGATGCTGCGATATGAAGAATGACACTGCGACACGGGGAATGACACTGCGACACGGGGAATGAAACTCCGACACGGGGAATGACACTGCGACACGGGGAATGACACTGCGACACGGAGAATGATACTGCGACACGGAGAATGACATTGCGACACGGGGAGTGACGCTGCGACACTGAGAATGACACTGCGACACAGGGAATGACACTGCGACATGAAGAATGACGCTGCAACATGGAGAATGACACTGCGACACGGGGAATGACACTGCGACACGGGGAATGAAACTCCGACACGGGGAATGACACTGCGGCACGGGGAATGACACTGTGACATGAAGAATGACGCGGTGACACGGAGAATGACACTACGACACGGGGAATGACACTGTGACACGGGGAGTGACACTACGACACGGGGAATGACACTGCGGCACGGGGAATGACACTGCGACACGGGGAATGACACTGCGACATGAAGAATGACGCTGCGGCACGGAGAATGACACTGCGGCACGGGGAAAGACACTGCGACACGGGGAATGACACTGCGGCACGGGGAATGACACTGCGGCACGGGGAATGACACTGCGACATGAAGAATGACGCTGCGGCACGGGGAATGACACTGTGACACGGGGAATGACACTGCGACACGGGAAATGACACTGCGAAACGGGGAATGACACTGCGACACGGGAAATGATTCCGCGACACGGAGAATGAAACTGCGACACGGGGAATGACACTGCGACATGAAGAATGACACTACGACACGGAGAATGACACTGCGACACGGGGAATGACACAGCGACACGGGGAATGAAACTCCGACACGGGGAATGACACAGCGACACGGGGAATGACACTGCGACATGAAGAATGACGCTGCGACACGGGGAATGACACTGCGGCACGGGGAACGACACTGTGACATGAAGAATGACGCGGTGACACGGAGAATGACACTACGACACGGGGAATGACACTGTGACACGGGGAGTGACACTACGACACGGGGAATGACACTGCGACACGGAGAATGACACTGCGACACGGGAATGACACCGCGACACGGAGAATGAAACTGCGACACGGGAAATGACACTGCGACACGGCGAATGACGCTGCGGCACGGGGAATGACACTGCGACACGGGGAATGTCACTGCGACACGGGGAATGACACTGCGACACGGGGAATGACACTGCGACACGGGGAAAGACACTGCGACACGGGGAATGACACTGCGAAATGTGGAATGACACTGGGACACGGAGAATGACACTGCGACACGGAGAATGACACTGCGACACGAGGAATGACACTGCGACATGGGGAATGATGCTGCGACACGGGGAATGACACTGCGAAACGGGGAATGACACTGCGACACGGGGAATGACACTGCGAAACGGGGAATGACACTGCGACACGGGGAATGACACTGCGACACGGGGAAAGACGCTGTGACACGGGGAATGACACTGCGACAGGGGAATGACACTGCGACACGGGGAACGACACTTCGACACGGGGAATGACACTGCGACACGAGGAATGACACTGCGACATGAAGAATGACGCTGCGGCACGGGGAATGACACTGCCACATGGGGAATGACACTGCGACACGGAGAATGACACTGCGACACGGAGAATGATACTGCGACACGGGGAATGACACTGCGACATGGGGAATGACACTGCGACACGGAGAATGACACTGCGACACGGGGAATGACACTGCGACACGGGGAAAGACGCTGTGACACGGGGAATGACACTGCGACAGGGGAATGACACTGCGACACGGGGAACGACACTTCGACACGGGGAATGACACTGGGACACGGAGAATGACACTGCGACACGAGGAATGACACTGCGACATGAAGAATGACGCTGCGGCACGGAGAATGACACTGCGACACGGGGAATGACACTGCCACATGGGGAATGACACTGCGACACGGAGAATGACACTGCGACACGGAGAATGACACTGCGACACGGGGAATGACACTGCGACACGGGGAATGACACTGATGCACGGGGAATGACCCTGTGACATGAAGAATGACGCGGTGACACGGAGAATGACACTACGACACGGGGAATGACACTGTGACACGGGGAGCGACACTACGACACGGGGAATGACACTGCGGCACGGGGAATGACACTGCGACACGGGGAATGACACTGCGGCACGGGGAATGACACTGCGACATGAAGAATGACGCTGCGGCACGGAGAATGACACTGCGACAAAGGGAATGACACTGTGACATGAAGAATGACACTGCGACACGGAGAATGACACTGCGACACGGAGAATGACACTGCGACACGGGGAATGACACTGATGCACGGGGAATGACCCTGTGACATGAAGAATGACGCGGTGACACGGAGAATGACACTACGACACGGGGAATGACACTGTGACACGGGGAGTGACACTACGACACGGGGAATGACACTGCGGCACGGGGAATGACACTGCGACACGGGGAATGACACTGCGGCACGGGGAATGACACTGCGACATGAAGAATGACGCTGCGGCACGGAGAATGACACTGCGACAAAGGGAATGACACTGTGACATGAAGAATGACACTGCGACACGGGAAGTGACACTGCGACAGGGGAATGACACTGAGACAGGGGAATGATACTGCGACACGGGGAATGACACTGCGACATTAAGAATGATGCTGTGACACGGAGAATGACACTACGACACGGGGAATGACACTGTGACACGGGGAATGACACTGCGGCACGGGGAATGACACTGCGACACGGGGAATGACACTGCGACACGAGGAACGACACTGCAATATGAAGAATGACGCTGTGGCACGGGGAATGACACTGCGACAGGGGAATGACACTGCGACATGAAGAATGATACTGTGACACGGAGAATGATACTACGACACGGGGAATGACACTGCGACACGGAGAATGACACGGCGACATGGGGAATGACACTACAACACGGAGAATGACACTGCGACAAGGGGAATGACACTGCGACACGGAGAATGACACTGCGACATGAAGAATGACGCTGCGACATGGAGAATGACACTGCGACACGGGGAATGACACTGCGACACGGGGAATGACACTGCGGCACGGGGAATGACACTGAGGCACGAGGAATGACACTGTGACATGAAGAATGACGCGGTGACATGGAGAATGATACTGCGACATGGAGAATGACACTGCGACACGGGGAATGACACTGCGACAGGGGAATGATACTGCGACATGGGGAATGACACTGCGACATGAAGAATGACACTGCGACACGGAGAATGACACTGAGACACGGAGAATGACACTGCGACATGAAGAATGACACTGTGACACGGAGAATGATACTACGACACGGGAAATGACACTGCGACACGGGGAATGACACTGCGACACGGGGAATGACACTGTGACACGGGGAATGACACTGTGACACGGGGAATGACACTGCGACATGAAGAATGATGCTGCGGCACGGGGAATGACACTCCGACACGGGGAATGACACTGCGACATGGGGAATGACACTGCGACACGGAGAATGATGCTGCGAAACGGGGAAGGACACTGCGACACGGGAAATGACTCTGCGACACGGGGAATGACACTGCGACACGGGGAATGAAACTCCGACACGGGGAATGACATTGCGACACGTGGAATGACACTGCGACACGGGGAATGACAGTGCGACACGGAGAATGACACTGCGACACGGGGAATGACACCGCGACACGGGGAATGGCACTGCGGCACGGGGAATGACACTGAGGCACGAGGAATGACACTGTGACATGAAGAATGACGCGGTGACATGGAGAATGATACTGCGACATGGAGAATGACACTGCGACACGGGGAATGACACTGCGACAGGGGAATGATACTGCGACATGGAGAATGATACTGCGACACGGAGAATGACACTGAGACACGGAGAATGACACTGCGACATGAAGAATGACACTGTGACACGGAGAATGATACTACGACACGGGGAATGACACTGCGACACGGAGAATGATACTACGACACGGGAAATGACACTGCGACATGAAGAATGACACTGCGACACGGAGAATGACACTGAGACACGGAGAATGACACTGCGACATGAAGAATGACACTGTGACACGGAGAATGATACTACGACACGGGGAATGACACTGCGACACGGAGAATGATACTACGACACGGGAAATGACACTGCGACACGGGGAATGACACTGTGACACGGGGAATGACACTGCGACATGAAGAATGATGCTGCGGCACGGGGAATGACACTCCGACACGGGGAATGACACTGCGACATGGGGAATGACACTGCGACACGGAGAATGATGCTGCGAAACGGGGAAGGACACTGCGACACGGGAAATGACTCTGCGACACGGGGAATGACACTGCGACACGGGGAATGACACTCCGACACGGGGAATGACACTGCGACACGTGGAATGACACTGCGACACGGGGAATGACAGTGCGACACGGAGAATGACACTGCGACACGGGAATGACACCGCGACACGGGGAATGGCACTGCGGCACGGGGAATGACACTGAGGCACGAGGAATGACACTGTGACATGAAGAATGACGCGGTGACATGGAGAATGATACTGCGACATGGAGAATGACACTGCGACACGGGGAATGACACTGCGACAGGGGAATGATACTGCGACATGGAGAATGATACTGCGACACGGAGAATGACACTGAGACACGGAGAATGACACTGCGACATGAAGAATGACACTGTGACACGGAGAATGATACTACGACACGGGGAATGACACTGCGACACGGAGAATGATACTACGACACGGGAAATGACACTGCGACATGAAGAATGACACTGCGACACGGAGAATGACACTGAGACACGGAGAATGACACTGCGACATGAAGAATGACACTGTGACACGGAGAATGATACTACGACACGGGGAATGACACTGCGACACGGAGAATGATACTACGACACGGGAAATGACACTGCGACACGGGGAATGACACTGCGACACGGGGAATGACACTAAGGCACGGGGAATGACACTGCGACATGAAGAATGACGCTGCGGCACGGGGAATGACACTGCGACACGGGAATGACACTGCGACATGGGGAATGACACTGCGACACGGAGAATGATGCTGCGAAACGGGGAAGGACACTGCGACACGGGAAATGACTCTGCGACACGGCGAATGATGCTGCGGCACGGGGAATGACACTGCGACACGGGGAATGAAACTCCGACACGGGGAATGACATTGCGACACGTGGAATGACACTGCGACACGGGGAATGACAGTGCGACACGGAGAATGACACTGCGACACGGGGAATGACACCGCGACATGAAGAATGACGCTGCGGCACGGAGAATGACACTGCGACACGGGAAGTGATACCGCGACATGGAGAATGACACTGCGGCACGGGGAATGACACTGCGACACGGCGAATGACGCTGCGGCACGGGGAATGACACTGCGACAGGGGAATGACACTGCGGCACGGGGAATGACACTACGACAGGGGAGTGACACTGAGACAGGGGAATGATACTGCGACACGGAGAATGACACTGAGGCACGGGGAATGACACTACGACACGGGGAATGACACTGCGACAGGGGAATGATACTGCGACACGGAGAATGACACTGTGACACGGAGAATGATACTACGACACGGGGAATGACACTGCGACATGGGAAACGACACCGCGGCACGGAGAATGACACGGCGACATGGGGAACGCCAGTACGACATGGGGAATGAAACTGCGACACGGGGAATGACGCTGCGAGACGAGGAATGACACTGCGGCACAGGGAATGACACTGCGGCACGGAGAATGACGCTGCGATACGGGGAACGACGCTGCGACACGGGGAATGACGCTGCGGCACGGAGAATGACGCTGCAATACGGGGAACGACGCTGCGACACGGGGAATGACACTGCGACATGAGGAATGACACTGCGACATGGGGAATGACACTGAGGGACAGGGAACGAGGCTGCGACACGGGGAATGACACTGCGACACCGGGAATGACACTGCGGCACAGAGAATGACACTGCGGCATGCAGAATGACGCTGCGACATGAGGAATGACACTGCGACACGGAGAATGACACTGCGACACGGAGAATGATACTGCGACACGGGGAATGACACTGCGACATGGGGAATGACACTGTGACACGGGGAATGACACTGCGACACGGAGAATGACACTGCGACACGGGGAATGACACTGCGACACGGGGAATGACACTGCGACATGAAGAATGACGCGGCGACACGGAGAATGACACTACGACACAGGGAATGACACTGCGACATGAAGAATGACGCGGCGACACGGAGAATCACACTACGACACGGGGAATGACACTGCGACACGGGGAATGACACTGTGACACGGGGAGTGACACTACGACACGGGGAATGACGCTGCGACACGGGGAATGACACTACGACACGGAGAATGATACTGCGACACGGAGAATGATACTGCGACACGAGGAATGACACTGCGACACGGAGAATGACACTGCGACATGGAAAAATGACACTGCGACATGGAGAATGACACTACGACACGAAGAATGATACTGCAACACGGGGAACGACACTGCGACATGAAGAATAACGCTGCGACACGGGGAATGACGCTGTGACACGGAGAATGACACTGCGACACGGGGAATGACACTGCCACACGGGGAGTGACACTGCGACACGTGGAATGACACTGCGACACGGGGAATGACACTGCGGCACGGGGAATGACACTGTGACACGGGAAATGACACTGCGACACGGGAAATGACTCTGCGACACGGGGAATGACACTGCGACATGGAGAATGACACTGTGACACGGAGAATGACACGGCGACATGGGGAATGACACTACGACACGGAGAATGACACTGCGACACGGGGAATGACACTGCGACATGAAGAATGACGCGGCGACACGGAGAATGACACTACGACACGGGGAATGACACTGCGACACGGGGAATGACACTGCGACATGAAGAATGACGCGGTGAAACGGAGAATGACACTACGACACGGGAATGACACTGTGACACGGGGAGTGACACTACGACACGGGGAACGACACTGCGACGGGGGAATGACACTGCGACACGGGGAACGACACTGCGACAGGGGGAATGACACTGCGACACGGAGAATGACACTGCGACACGTGGAAAGACACTGCGACACGCGGTACAACGCTGCGACATGGGGAACGACGCTGCGACACGGAGAATGACGTTGCGACACGGGGAAGGACACTGCGACACTGAGAATGACACTGCGACACGGAGAATGATACTGCGACACGGAGAACGACACTGCGACACGGGGAATGACACTGCGACACGGAGAATGACACTGCGACACGGAGAACGACACTGCGACACGGGGAATGACACTGCGACACGGGGAATGACACTGCGACACGGAGAATGACACTGCGACACGGGGAGTGACGCTGCGACACTGAGAATGACACTGCGACACGGGGAATGACACTGCGACACGGGGAATGACGCTGCGACACGGGGAATGACACTGCGGCACGGGGAATGGCACTGCGACACGGGGAAGGACACTGCGACACGGGGAAGGACCCTGCAACACGGGGAATGACACTACGACACGGAGAATGATGCTGCCATAGGGGGAACGAGACCGCGATATGAAGAATGACACTGCGACACGGGGAATGACACTGCGACACGGGGAAAGACACTGCGACATGGGGAATGACACTGCGACAGGGGAATGACACTGCGACACGGGGAACGACACTTCGACACGGGGAATGGCACTGCGAAATGTGGAATGACACTGGGACACGGAGAATGACACTGCGACACGGAGAATGACACTGCGACACGAGGAATGACACTGCGACATGAAGAATGACGCTGCGGCACGGAGAATGACACTGCGACACGGGGAATGACACTGCCACACGGGGAATGACACTGCCACATGGGGAATGACACTGCGACACGGAGAATGACACTGCGACACGGAGAATGATACTGCGACACGGGGAATGACACTGCGACATGGGGAATGACACTGCGACACGGAGAATGACACTGCGACACGGAGAATGACACTGCGACACGGGGAATGACACTGCGACATGAAGAATGACGCGGCGACACGGAGAATGACACTACGACACAGGGAATGACACTGCGACATGAAGAATGACGCGGCGACACGGAGTATCACACTACGACACGGGGAATGACACTGCGACACGGGGAATGACACAGTGACACGGGGAGTGACACTACGACACGGGGAATGACACTGCGACACGGGGAATGACACTGCGACACGGAAAAATGACACTGCGACATGGAGAATGATACTACGACACGAAGAATGATACTGCAACACGGGGAACGACACTGCGACATGAAGAATAACGCTGCGACACGGGGAATGACACTGCGACACGGAGAATGACACTGCGACACGGAGAATGATACTGCGACACGGGGAATGACACTGCGACACGGGGAATGACACTGCGACACGGAGAATGACACTGCGACACGGGGAGTGACGCTGCGACACTGAGAATGACACTGCGACACGGGGAATGACGCTGCGACACGGGAATGACGCTGCGACACGGGGAATGACACTGCGGCACGGGGAATGACACTGCGACAGGGGAATGACACTGAGACAGGGGAATGATCCTGCGACACGGGGAATGACACTGCGACATGAGGAACGACACTGCGACATGGGGAATGACACTGCGACACGGGGAATGACGCTGCGACACGGGGAATGACACTGCGACAGGGGGAATGACACTGCGACATGAAGAATGACACTGTGACACGGAGAATGATACTACGACACGGGGAATGACACTGCGACACGGAGAATGACACTGCGACATGGGGAATGACACTGCGACATGAAGAATGACGCGGCAACACGGAGAATGACACTACGACACGTGGAATGACACGGCGACACGGGGAATGACACTGCGACATGAAGAATGACGCGGTGACACGGAGAATGACACTACGACACGGGGAATGACACTGTGACACGGGGAGTGACACTACGACATGGGGAACGACACTGCGACGGGGGAATGACACTGCGACACGGGGAATGACACTGCGACGGGGGAATGACACTGCGACACGGAGAATGACACTGCGACACGGGGAATGACACTGCGACACGGAGAATGACACTGCGACACGGAGAATGATACTGCGACACGGAGAACGACACTGCGACACGGGGAATGACACTGCGACACGGAGAATGACACCGACACGGGGAATGACACTGCGACACGGGGAATGACACTGCGACACGGAGAATGACACTGCGACACGGGGAGTGACGCTGCGACACTGAGAATGACACTGCGACACGGGGAATGACGCTGCGACACGGGGAATGACACTGCGGCACGGGGAATGACACTGCGACATGAAGAATGACGCGGTGACACGGAGAATGACACTACGACACAGGGAATGACACTGTGACACGGGGAGTGACACTACGACATGGGGAACGACACTGCGACGGGGGAATGACACTGCGACACGGGGAACGACACTGCGACAGGGGGAATGACATTGCGACACGGAGAATGATACTGCGACACGGAGAACGACACTGCGACACGGGGAATGACACTGCGACACGGGGAATGACACTGCGACACGGAGAATGATACTGCGACACGGAGAACGACACTGCGACACGGGGAATGACACTGCGACACGGAGAATGACACTGCGACACGGAGAACGACACTGCGACACGGGGAATGACACTGCGACACGGGGAATGACACTGCGACACGGGGAGTGACGCTGCGACACTGAGAATGACACTGCGACACGGGGAATGACGCTGCGACACGGGGAATGACGCTGCGACACGGGGAATGACACTGCGGCACGGGGAATGGCACTGCGACACGGGGAAGGACACTGCGACACGGGGAAGGACCCTGCAACACGGGGATTGACACTAAGACACGGAGAATGATGCTGCCATAGGGGGAACGAGACTGCGATATGAAGAATGACACTGCGACACGGGGAATGACACTGCGACACGGGGAAAGACACTGCGACATGGGGAATGACACTGCGACAGGGGAATGACACTGCGACATGGGGAACAACACTTCGACACGGGGAATGACACTGCGAAATGTGGAATGACACTGGGACACGGAAAATGACACTGCGACACGGAGAATGACACTGCGACACGAGGAATGACACTGCGACAGGGGGAATGACGCTGCGGCACGGAGAATGATACTACGACACGGGGAATGACACTGCGACACGGAGAATGACACGGCGACATGGGGAATGACACTACGACACGGAAAATGACACTGCGACACGGAGAATGACACCGCGACACGGAGAATGACACTACGACACGGGGAATGACACTGCGATACGGGGAATGACACTACGACACGGAAAATGACACTGCGACACGGGGAATGACACTGCGACATGAAGAATGACGCGGCGACACGGAGAATGACACTACGACACGGAGAATGACACTACGACACGGGGAATGACACTGTGACACGGGGAGTGACACTACGACACGGGGAATGACACTGTGACACGGGGAATGACACTGCGACACGGAGAATGACACTGCAACACGGGGAATGACACTGCGACACGGAGAATGACACTGCGACACGGAGAATAATACTGCGACACGGAGAACGACACTGCGACACGGGGAATGACACTGCGACACGGAGAATGACACTGCGACACGGAGAACGACACTGCGACACGGGGAATGACACTGCGACACGGGGAAGGACACTGCGACACGGAGAATGACACTGCGACACGGGGAGTGACGCTGCGACACTGAGAATGACACTGCGACACGGGGAATGACGCTGCGACACGGGGAATGACGCTGCGGCACGGGGAATGACACTGCGACATGAAGAATGACGCGGTGACACGGAGAATGACACTACGACACGGGGAATGACACTGTGACACGGGGAGTGACACTACGACATGGGGAATGACACTGCGACACGGAGAATGACACTGCGAGACGGGGAATGACACTGCGACACGGAGAATGACACTGCGACACGGAGAATGATACTGCGACACGGAGAACGACACTGCGACACGGGGAATGACACTGCGACACGGAGAATGACACTGCGACACGGAGAACGACACTGCGACACGGGGAATGACACTGCGACACGGGGAATGACACTGCGACACGGAGAATGACACTGCGACACGGGGAGTGACGCTGAGACACTGAGAATGACACTGCGACACGGGGAATGACGCTGCGACACGGGGAATGACGCTGCGACACGGGGAATGACACTGCGGCACGGGGAATGGCACTGCGACACGGGGAAGGACACTGCGACACGGGGAAGGACCCTGCAACACGGGGAATGACACTACGACATGGAGAATGATGCTGCCATAGGGGGAACGAGACTGCGATATGAAGAATGACACTGCGACACGGGGAATGACACTGCGACACGGGGAAAGACACTGCGACATGGGGAATGACACTGCGACAGGGGAATGACACTGCGACACGGGGAACGACACTTCGACACGGGGAATGACACTGCGAAATGTGGAATGACACTGGGACACGGAGAATGACACTGCGACAGGAGAATGACACTGCGACACGAGGAATGACACTGCGACATGGGGAATGACACTGCGACATGAAGAATGACACTGAGACACAGAGAATGATACTACGACACGGGGAGTGACACTGCGACATGAAGAATGACGCGGCGACACGGAGAATGACACTACGACACGGAGAATGACACTACGACACGGGGAATGACACTGCGACACGGGGAATGACACTGTGACACGGGGAGTGACACTACGACATGAAGAATGACGCTGCGGCACGGAGAATGACACTGCGACACGGGGAATGACACTGCGACACGGGGAATGACACTGCGACACGGGGAATGACACTGAGGCACGGGGAATGACACTGAGGCACGGGGAATGACACTACGACACGAAGAATGATACTGCAACACGGGGAACGACACTGCGACATGAAGAATAACGCTGCGACACGGGGAATGACGCTGTGACACGGAGAATGACACTGCGACACGGGGAATGACACTGCCACACGGAGAATGACACTACGACACGGGGAATGACACTGCAACACGGGGAATGACACTGCGACACAGGGAGTGACACTGCAACACAGAGAATGACACTGCGACACGGGGAGTGACGCTGCGACACTGAGAATGACACTGCGACACGGGGAATGACGCTGCGACACGGGGAATGACGCTGTGACACGGAGAATGACACTGCGACACGGGGAATGACACTGCCACACGGAGAATGACACTACGACACGGGGAATGACACTGCAACACGGGGAATGACACTGCGACACAGGGAAAGACACTGCGGCACGGGGAAGGACCCTGCAACACGGGGAATGACACTGCCACATGGGGAATGACACTGCGACACGGGGAATGACACTGCGACACGGAGAATGATACTGCGACACGGGGAATGACACTGCGACACGGGGAATGACACTGCGACATGAAGAATGACGCGGCGACACGGAGAATCACACTACGACACGGGGAATGACACTGCGACACGGGGAATGACACTGTGACACGGGGAGTGACACTACGACACGGAGAATGATACTGCGACACGAAGAATGACACTGCGACACGGAGAATGACACTGCGACACGGGGAACGACACTGCGACATGGAGAATGATACTGCGACACGGAGAATGATACTGCGACACGGAGAATGACACTGCGACACGGAGAATGATACTACGACACGGAGAATGATACTGCGACACGGAGAATGACATTGCGACACGGGGAATGACACTGCGACACGGGGAATGATACTGCGACACGGAGAATGACATTGCGACACGGGGAATGACACTACGACACGGAGAATGATACTGCGACACGGAGAATGACATTGCGACACGGGGAATGACACTGCGACACGGGGAATGACACTGCGACAAAGGGAATGATACTGCGACATGAAGAATGACACTGTGACACGGAGAATGATACTACGACACGGGGAATGACACTACGACACGGAGAATGATACTGCGACACGGGGAATGACACTGCGACAAGGAGAATGATGCTGCAACACGGAGAATGACACTGTGACACGGGGAAGGACACTGCGACAAGGAGAATGATGCTGCAACACGGAGAATGACACTGCGACACGGAGAATGACACGGCGACACGGGGAATGACACTGCGACACGGAGAATGACACTGCGACACGGGGAATGACACTGCGACACGGAGAATGACACTGCGACACGGGGAATGACACTGCGACACGGAGAATGACACGGCGACACGGGGAATGACACTACGACACGGAGAATGACACTGCGACGGGGAATGACACTGCGACACGGAGAAAGACACGGCGACACGGGGAATGACACTACGACACGGAGAATGACACTGCGACACGGGGAAATGACACTGCGACATGAAGAATGACGCGGTGACACGGAGAATGACACTGTGACACGGGGAGTGACTCTACGACACGGGGAATGACACTGCGACACGGGGAATGACACTGTGACACGGGGGAGTGACACTACGACACGGGGAATGACACTGCGGCACGGGGAATGACACTGCGACATGAAGGATGACGCTGCGACATGAAGAATGACGCTGTGACACGGAGAATGACACTGCGACACGGGGAATGACACTACGACACGAAGAATGATACTGCAACACGGGGAACGACACTGCGACATGAAGAATAACGCTGCGACACGGGGAATGACACTGTGACACGGAGAATGACACTGCGACACGGGGAATGACACTGCCACACGGAGAATGACACTACGACACGGGGAATGACACTGCAACACGAGGAATGACACTGCGACACAGGGAATGACACTGCAACACGGAGAATGACACTGCGACACGGGGAGTGACGCTGCGACA